>NC_052153.1:2773938-2864351 GCF_902713615.1 Scyliorhinus canicula | reverse complement strand
ATTAGTCTCCTGGAGTCTCTTTTTCTCACTGGAATGTATCTTTGATCATCATTATGAAAGAACTCTTTAAATGCCTGTCACCGTATTTCTGCTGACCTACCCCTTAACCAATTTTCCCAGTTCACTTTAGCTAGCTCTGTCTTCATATCCTGTCTTTATTCTCCATCAAGGGCCATTGCTTTTAAATAATAGTCTTAGACCTACTCTTCCTCAAACTGAATGCAAAATTCAGCCATGTTATGATCACTGCTATCTAGAGACTCCTTTACTGTGAGGTTATTAATTAACCCTGCTACATTTCACACTACCAGGTCTAGAATAGCCTCTAGAACGTGTTGCTCTAACAAACTGTCCCTAAAACACACTATGAACTAATCATTAAGGCTACCTTTGCTGATCTGATTTGGCTAATCTATATGATTAAATTCACCCATGATAATTGCAGTGACTTTCTTAGAAGCCCCCATTATTTGTTTATTTTATTTATTTTATTATTTTTGGTCTGTGGACCCATAATTGGAATGTGCCTTTAAACAGTGAAATTAATCTGAGGCAGCCTGCTCTTCAGGACAGTGTGTTCCAGAGGATTTATTTTTTGTTTTTGGAGAGGAGAAAACAAACTCGTTGGTGCCGAATCAGCTTTGGAGAAAGTTGGTTCAATTGGCTGGCTGGCAAGTCTGTTGGCCAGGGACAATGTTCTGGCTGACAACAGTCAGTGATTGGTTCTTGCATGTTGCTACTGAGAGAACTGGGCAGAATGAAGGAAGAGAAACAACTCTCTGTCTCACTGCTGAAGGAAGGAAAACCTCTGTGGGTATGTGTGTGCGTACGCGAGCGTGTGTAAAACGAGGCGGAAGAAGTAGTAATAGGACACAAAGGAATGACGGAGGAACAGAATAGTTATTTTAAACCAAATAGCTGAGGAGATTGAGGAATCATTGGTGGTGATCTTTCAGGAATCACTAGAGGCAGGGAGGGTCTCAGAGGATTGGAAAATGGTTAATGTAACAGTCTTGTCTAAGAAGGAAGTGGGGGAGGCGGAAGACAGAAATTATAGACCGGTTAACCTGACTTCGGTCATTGGTAAGATTTTAAAGTCCATTATTAAAGATGAGAGTTCATGATAACATAGGATTGAGTCAGCATGGCTTCGTCAAGGGGAGGTCTGACAAATCTGTTAGAATTCTTATCATAGAATCCCTACAGTGCAGAAGGAGGCAATTCGGTCCATCGAGCCTGCTCCATCCCCATAACCCCGTTAACCTGCATATCCCTGAACTCTAAGGGGCAATTTAGCATGGCAAATTCACCTAGCCTGCACATCTTTGGACTGTGGGAGGAAACCGGAGCACCCAGAGGAAACCCATATCGACACGGGGAGAATGTACAAACTCCACACAGACAGTGACCCAAGGCCGGAATTGAACCCGGGTCCCTGGCGCGGTAAGGTAACAGTGCCAACCACTAAGCTACCGTGCCACCCTCCTCCTTTCAGGAGGTAACAAGGAAGTTAGACAAAGGAGAACCAGTGGATGTGGACTATTTAGATTTCCAGAAGGCCTTTGACAAGGTGCCGTATTGGAGGCTGTTAAATAATGTTTAGAGCCCATGGTAAAAAGCGTAAGATATTGGCATGGATAGAGGATTGGCTGACTGGCAGAGGGCAGAGAGTGGTGATAAAGGGGCCTTTTTCAGGATGGCAGCCAGTGACTAGGGGTATGCCTCAGAGGTCGGTGTTGGGACCACAGCATTTCACAATATACATTATGGATCTGAAAGAAGGAACTGGGGACACTGTTGCTAAGTTTGCAGATGATACAAAGATATGCAGAGGGACAGGTAGTATTGAGGAAGCAAGATGCTGCAGAAGGACTTGGACAGGCTAGGAGAGTGGGCAATGAAGTGGCAGATGGAATACGATGTGGAAATGTGTGAGGTTATGCGCTTTGGTAGGAAGAATGGAGGCATTGACTAATTTCTAATTGGGAACGTCTTCAGAAATCAGAAGCACAAAGAGACCTAGGGGTCATAGTTCAAGATTCACTTAAGGTTAACGTGCGGGTTCAGTCGGCAGTTAGGAAGCCAAATGCAGTGTTTACATTCATGTCGAGAGAGCTAGAATACAAGAGCAGGGATGTACTTCTGAGGCTGTATAAGGCTCTGGTCAGACCCCATTTGGAGTATTGTGAGCAGTTTTGAGCCCTGTATCTAAGGAAGGATGTGCAGGCCTTGGAAAGGGTCGAGAGGAGGTTCACAAGAATGATCCCTGGGATGGAGAGCTTGTCGTATGAGGAGCAGTTGAGGACTCTGGGTCTGTACTTGTTTCAGTTTAGAAGGATGAGGGGGGGATCTTATTTAAACTTACAGGATACTGAAAGGCCCGGATAGAGTGGACGTGGAGAGGATGTTCCACTTGTAGAAAAAACTAGAGGCAGAGGGCACAGCCTCAAACTGAAATGAGGAATTTCTTCAATTAGAGGGTGGTGAATCTGTAGGACTCACTGACGCAGAAGACTGTGGAGGCCAAATCACTGAGTGTCTTTAAGACAGAGATAGATAGGTTCTTGATTAATAAGGGGATCAGGGTTATGGGGAGATGGCAGGAGAATGGGGATGAGAAACATATCAGCCATGATTGAATGGCGGAGCAGAATCGATGGGCAGAATGGCCTAATTCTGGTCCTATCATGTGGTCATGTAGTTGAGGTGATTGAGGTGTACAAAATTATGAGGGGTATGATGGGGTTGATTGGAAGGAACTTTTTCCCTGAGTAGGGGCAGCAGGGTAGCATGGTGGTTAGCATAAATGCTTCACAGCTCCAGGGTCCCAGGTTCAATTCCCGGCTGGGTCACTGTCTGTGTGGAGTCTGCACGTCCTCCCCCTGTGTGCGTGGGTTTCCTCCGGGTGCTCCGGTTTCCTCCCACAGTCCAAAGATGTGCAGGTTAGGTGGATTGGCCATGCTAAATTGCCCGTAGTGTCCTAATAAAAGTAAGGTTAGGGGGGGGGGTTGGGTTATGGGTATAGGGTGGATACGTGGGTTTGAGTAGGGTGATCATGGCTCGGCACAACATTGAGGGCCGAAGGGCCTGTTCTGTGCTGTACTGTTCTATGTTCTAGAGTGGTCAATAATCAGGGGGCATAGATTTAAGGTCAAGGCAGGAGATTATGAGTGGATTTGAGGAAGAACCCAGAGGGTGGGTAAGAATTTTAAACTCACTGCCTGAGAGGGTGGTAGAGGCGGAAACCCTCAACATTTAAGAAATATTTGGATGAACACTTGAAATGCGGACCAAGTGCTGGAAAATAGGATTAGAATAGATAGGTGTTTGATGGCCAGCGCAGACATGATGGACCGAAGGGCCTCTCTCCGTGCTGTAAAATTCTATGACTATGACACATATGAGTGCATGATAAAACAATGTGCCAAAATATAAAAGAATAAAAGTTCTTTGTTGGATTCCTGGGCACATTACAAATTGACCTAGATACCCAGGCCAGCAAAAAAACACTTTAGGATGTGAGGAGCAATGGTTCAGCAACATTCTCCTGCCCTTGACCTGAAATCTATGCCCCCTGATTATTGACCACTCTACTCAGGGAAATGATGCTGAAACAATTCTATAGTTAGAATCAGAAAATTGAGAAGGATCCCATTAATCCCAATAGTTCTTGCAGTTGAAAGTATGTGCAGACCTGCTGTGAACCCTCTGTCAATACTATTATTCGTTCAGTTGCCAGAAGTAGAAGATAATACTTTTGGCTCTGTCCCTTCTCCTATGCCTGTCTCTAAGCTACAAACTGTACTCAGCTCCACCCCATAGAGGGTTGACTAAGACTGGAAACTCACAAGAACGAGGAGGGTGCACAAAGTGCCCTCCATTTTGTTAATATTGAATTGTACTTTTCTCATAACTGCTTTATAGAGTCATAGATATTTACAGCATGGAAACAGGCCCTTCGGCCCAGCTTGTCCATGCTGCCCAGTTTCTATCAACTAAGCTAGTCCCACTTCCAGCATTTGGCCCATATCCCTCTATATCCACCCTGCCCATGTAACTGTCTAACTGCTTTTTAAAAGGCAAAATTGTACCCACCTCTACCACTGCATCTGGCAGCTCGTTCCAGATGCTCATCACCCTCTATATGAAGAAATTTCCCCTCTGGTCTCTTTTGTATCTCTCCTCTCTCACCTTAAACCTATGCCCTGTAGTTCCAGACTCCTCTATCTTTGGGAAAAGATGTCGACTATCTATAAGCTCCTCATTACTTTATAGACCTCCAGGTTGCCCTTAGTGTTCAAAAAGGTTGGGTGGGGTTAATGGGTTATGGGGATAGTATGGAGGTGTAATCCTACTTGGGATGCTCTTTATAAGGCGGTGCAGACGCGATGGGACGAATGGCCTCCTTCTGCATTGTAAATTCTATGATTCTATATAAGATCACCCCTAAGCCTCCTATGCTCCAGGGGAAAGTCCCAGCCTCTCCTTATAACTCAGACCATCAAGTCCTGGTAGCATCCTCGTAAATCTCTTCTGCACTCTTTCTAGTTTAACAATATACTTCCTATAATAGGGTGACCAGAACTGAACACAGTGTTCCATGTGTGGTCTTACCAATGTCTTGTATAATTTCCACAAGACGTCCCAACTCTTATATTCGGTATTCTGACCAATAAAACCCAGCATGCTGAATGCTTTCTTCACCACCCTGTCCACCTGCCACTCCACCTTCAAGGAGCTATGAACCTGTACTCCTAGATCTCTTTGTTCTGTAACTCTTCCCAACTCCCTACCATTAACTGACTAGGTCATGCCCTGATTTGATCGACCAAAATGCACCACATCACATTTATCCAAATTAAACTCCATCTGCCATTCATCGGCCCACTGGTCCAATTGGTCAAGATACTGATGCAATCTTCTATAACCTTCTTCACTGTCCACTATGCCACCAATCTTGGTGTCATTTACAAACTTATGAACCATGCCTCTTACATTCTCATCCAAATGTGTGTGTGTGTGTGTGTGTGTAACAAATAACTGTGGACCCAGCACCGATCCCTGAGGCACACTAGTTTGAAAAACAACCCTCCACAACCACCCTTCGGCTTCGGTCGCCAAGCCAATTTTGTATCCAATTGGCTACGTCACCCTGGATTCCGTGAGATTGAACTTTTTGCAATAACCTACCATGCGGTACCTTGTCAAAGGCCTTGCTAAAGTCCATGTAGTCAACGTCAACCGCACTGCCCTCATCTACCTTCAAAAAGCTCAATCTAATTCGTGAGACATGACTTTCCCCTTACAAAGCCATGCTGACTTTCCCTAATTTGCCCTTGCCTGTAGACCCTGTCCCACAGAATACCCTCTAACAACTTATCCACTATAGATGTAAGGCTCATCGGTCTGTAGTTCCCAGGCTTATGCCTACAGCTCCTCTTAAACAAGAGCAGAACATTTGCTACCCTCCAATCTTCAGGCCCCTCTCCTGTGGCTGTCGATGATTCAAATACCTCAGCTAGAGGGCCGGCAATTTCCTCCCTAGCTTCCCACAACGTCCTGGGGTATGTTTCATCAGGCCCCGGGTTATCTATCTTAATGCGCTTTAATAACTCCAGTACCTCCTTCTCTGTAATATGTACACTCCTCAAGACATCACTTTTTATTTCCCTAACATTCGTAAATACTGATGAGAAGTATTCATTTAGGACCTCTTCCATCCCTTGTGGATCTGCATATAGATGACCTTGTTTATCCTTAAGAGGCCCTACCCTCTCCCTGATCATTCTGTTGCCCTTTATGTATCTGTAAAAGCTCTTTGGATTTTTCCTTTGCCTTATCTGCCAAGACAATCTCATGTCCCCTTTTTGGCCTCCTGATTTCTCTCTTAACTCTACTCCAACCAGCGCTATACTCTCCAAGGGATCCACTTGATCCCAGCTGCCTATGCATATCATATGCTACCTCTTTCGTTTTGACCATGGCCTCAATATCCCGAGTCATCCAGGGTTCGCTACTTACTACCAGCCTTACCTGCACTCTAAGAGGAATATGCTCACCCTGAATCCTAGTTAACACCCTTTTGAAAGACTCCCACTTTCCAGCTGTCCCCTTGCCTGTAAACAGGCTCCCTCGATCAACTTTTGAAAGTTCCCACCTGATAACCTCAAAATTGGCCTTGCCCCAATTTAGAATTTTAACTTTTGGCCCAGAACTATCATTCTCCATAGCTATCTTAAAACTAATGGAATATAAAATATTTAACATTGAACTATCAAATATTTTACAGCAGTTTTATTACCCTCATGTTTAAAATCTGCCCACCCCCGCCCCGCCAGAACATTCCGAAAATCCTGGATTCCTTGTGCAAGGTCAGTGGTCCCAAAGTGATCCCTCACTAACACTTCTGTCACCTGCCCTTCCTTATTCCCCAAGAGGAGGTCCGGTTTTGCTCCCTCGCCAGTCGGGCCATTCACGTATTGAATGAGGAATTCTTCCTGAATACACTTGACAAATGTTTCTCCATCCAAACCCCTATGCTAAGGCTTTCTCAGTGATGTTGGGAAAGTTAAAGTCCCCTACTATTACCACCCTATTTTTCTGGCAGCTATCTGTAATCTCCTTACATATTTGCTTCTCGATTTCCTGCTGGCTATTTGAGGGCTGATACTACAGTCCTATCAAAGTGATCTGACCCTTCTTATTTTTGTTTTGTCTTTTGTATGTTTTTCTTTGCTATTTATGTACGGCTTATGCACTTTCTCAGGATTTGATTTGCTGTACTACAAATTTCAAAATATATCCAGGCTGATCTAGTGAAGATGAGCTGTATTTCAGCAATGTACACATTAGAGAAAAGGTACATGGTGACAATCTTTTCCAGTCCATTTGATATGTCCCTTACACTAGCACCTGGGAGGTATCAAAGTATCTGGGTCTGGGGTCCAAAAGGCCAACCAGCCCATTCTAGCTATATTGCTAATCTGACACAAGATGGTATGGCAACATTATTATTTATTTTTGGCCCTGCCAAAGCCATCCTTTTTCATTAGGAAAATTGAATTTTAAGTCTGTTTTAGAGCATAACTTGCTCCTGTTCTTTTTCTTTTTCTCTTTTTTTATAAATTTGGAGTACCCAATTCATTTTTTCTAATTAAGGGGCAATTTAGAGTGGCCAATCTACCTAGCCTACACATCTTTGGGTTGTGGGGGCAAGACCCACGCAAACACGGGGAGAATGAGCAAACTCCACACGGATAGTGACCCAGAGCCGGGATCGAACCTTGGACCTCGGCGCCGTGAGGCAGCAGGGCTAATCCACTGCGCCACCGTGCTGCCCTAATTGCTCCTGTTCTTTACTTTCCTTCTTTATGTTCCCTGCCTTTTGGATAGTTATCCAAAGCACCACGTGCTTCATATCTTTCATTGGTATGACTATTCTCTCAAACTCTTGCTCCAAAAACTATGGACCCCGTCTGGAGTGTTGATGTTTTTCATTTGGATGCCATTTAGCATGGTTATTTTACCTGGTGGCTCAATGTTACAGCTAGAGGTTAAATGTCTATTATTTTAAACAACAAAGCAGCACATGGACTTGGGCTAAACTCAGTGAATTTATAAATTGGGCGTGTGTTGCGAAGGTGAAGGTGACCCGCTATTGGGTAGTGGCAGACTATTCTGGGCACCGTCAACTCCGGGGTTTCCTGTTGTTTGCCATCGGTGGGACCAGAAGATCCGGCTGGTGGGAATGGCTGGAAAATCCCACCCATTGATTGCAGTGGACAGTTTCTCTAAACAGAAATCTGCAGTTGCTATTGTGTTATACACTATATTTAAAAAATAATCATTGTGATTGAGATGCTTTAGGTAATCCTGTGGCAGATTTTCCATTCTCAGGTCACAGGTTTATGTTGCCACGTAAATTGGTCTGAAGACACTGCAGAATTGCAGGGCTCTTATGATGGAGACTGTTTTGTGATTTTTGGAAAGTTTATGGGGATCACATGAGTAATGAATGATGCATGGTGATCCAGTTGCATAAATTTCAAATTTAATAGCACGGCTGCCCTCAGCGCCGAGGCCCCAGGTTCGATCCCGACTCTGGGTCACTGTCTGTGTGGAGTTCGCTCATTCTCCCCGTGTTTGCGTGGGTTTCGCCCCCACAATCCAAAGATGTGCAGGGTAGGTGGATTAGCCACGCTAAATTACCCCTTAATTGGAAAACATGAATTGGGTACTCTAAATTTTAAAAAAATGTCAAATGTAATTGTTGGAATACTTTGGGCGCGATTCTCCGCTCCCCACGCCGGGTGGGAGAATTGCAGGAGGGCCGGGCGAATCATAACACGCCGCCCTGGCACCCCCAGCAATTCTCTCTCCCCCCCCCCCCCCCCCCCCGGCTGGTCGCTGCCGGCGTGAACATAGCGCGAAAGGTAAGTTTGGGGCCTGTGGGGGTGGAGAGGGGATTGAGCACCACAGCTGTGCTCGGGAGGGGACTGGCTCGCAATCGGTGCCCACCGACCGTTGGGCCAGCGTCTCCAAGAGACGCACTCTTTCCCCTCCGCCACCCCTCAAGATCAAGCCGCCACATCTTGCGGGGCAGCGGAGGGGAAGACGGCAACCGCGCATGCGCGGGTTGGACCCAGCCAACCTGCGCATGTGCGACTGACGTCACTTAGGCGCCGCCGTCGCATCATTCTCGGCGTGCCGCTTTGACGCAAGTGTCAAGGCCCGGTGATCGAGTTTCTCACAACGCCGCTCCTAGCCCCCTGTGGGGGGGGGGGGTCAATAGTGTGCGAGGAGCGGACTCCGACGCCGTCGTGAAACTCGGCTGAGTTCACGACGGCCTTCCCGATGCGGCGCGGGAGCGGAGAATCGCGCCCTTTGTGTTAAATTGGAATATGATTTTCTTGAAGTAAGAATTTTCCAAGTTGGAGGATGAATTCTAAAATATTTCACCCACTTTTCATGTCAAGCTCAGCATTAAATCCTGTGGAAAACGTATTCCCTTCCAATAATGGGAACATTCTGTTTGATTTGCAGGGCTATTAGTTCTCACCTGCAGACATGTGGATGTTCTGTTGTTGTAGGAAGCAATCCAGATAAAGTAAACAAGGTATTTCTTTCTTCTCGAATGCAGACCTGGTTTAACAATCTTGTATTGCGTTAATGGATTTTTGTTCTGTAAAATGGACTTTTTCTTGTCTGTTTTTTTCTCCTGATGAACAGTATATTTTGAGTTGAAAGCAAATTTCTATGGATGCTGGAATCTGAAACAGAAAATGCTTGACAATCTCAGCACATCTGCCAGCATTTGTGGGGAGAGAACGGAGCTAACATTTCAAGTTTGTTAATCCTTGTCAAAGCTAGAGAAAACTGGCAGTAGGATCAAACTTATTGTGGGGGTGGCGGGAGCAGTGGGACTGGATAGAAGGGCCAGCGATTGGTGGAGACTGACAAAGATGTTGTGGACAAAGTGAATATAAATGTCCACCATCCACCACCCTTCCCTCGTCAATCATTTTTGTCACCTCCTCAAAAAATTAAATCAAATTAGTTAGACATGACCTCCCTCGTACAAAACCATGCTGCCTGTCGCTAATAAGACCATTCACTTCCAAATGTGCATAGATCCTATCTCTGAGAATCTTTTCCAATAATTTCACCATCACTGAAGTCAAGCTCACTGGCCTATAATTACCAGGATTATCCTTGAAACCCTGCTTAAATAACAGTGCAACATTGGTTATCATCCAATCCTCTGGGATCTCACCTGTGGCCAACGAGGACACAAAAATTTCTGTTGGAGGCCCAGTGATTTAATCTCTCGTCTCCCTCATTAATCTGGGACAGATATCACCTGGCTTTGGGGATTTTTCCCCCATTAATGCTTTTTAACACACCTAACATAAGAACTAGGAGCAGGAGTAGGCCATCTGGCCCCTCGAGCCTGCTCCGCCCAAACACCATAATCCTTTATTCTTCAAAAAACTATCTTTGTCTTGAAAACATTTAATGAAGGAGCCTCAACTGCTTCACTGGCCAGGGAATTCCATAGATTCACAACCCTTTGGGGTGAAGAGGTTCCTCCTAAACTCAGTCCTAATCTACTTCCCCTTATTTTGATGCTATGCCCCCTAGTTCTGCTTTCATCTGCCAGTGGAAACAACCTGTCCGCATCTATCCTATCTATTCCCTTCACAATTTTATATGTTTCTATAAGATTCCCCTGCATCCTTCTAAATTCCAACGAGTACAGTCCCAGTCTACTCAACCTCTCCTCGTAATCCAACCCCCTCAACTCTGGGATTAACCTAGTGAATCTCCTCTGCACACCCTCCAGTGCCAGTACGTCCGTTCTCAGGTAAGGAGACGAAAACTGAACACACTACTCCAGGTGTGGCCTCACTAACACCTTATACAATTGCAGCATAACCTCCCTAGTCTTAAACTCCATCCCTCTAGCAATGAAGGACAAAATTCCATTTGCCTTCTTAGTCACCTGTTGCACCTGTAAACCAACTTTTCGTGACTCATTCACTGGGACACCCAGGTCCCTCTGCACAGCAGCATGTTTTAATATTTTATCATTTAAATAATAATCCCTTTTGCTGTTATTCCTACCAAAATGGATAAACTCACATTTGTCAAAGTTGTATTCCATCTGCCAGACCCTAGCCCATTCACTTAACCTATCCAAATCCCTCTGCAGACTTCCAGTATCCTCTGCACTTTTTACTTCACCACTCATCTTAATGTCGACTGCAAATTTGGATAGATTGCAATTGGTTCCCAACTCCAAATCGCCTATGTAAATTGTGAATAATTGTGTGCCCAACACTGATCCCTGAGGGACACCACTAGCTACTGATTGCCAACCAGAGAAACACCCATTAATCCCCACTCTTTGCTTTCTATTAATTAACCAATCCTCCATCCATGCTCCTACTTTACCCTTAATGTCACGCATCATTATCTTATGCAGCAACCTTTTGTGTAGCACCTTGTCAAAAGCTTTCTGGAAATCCAGATATACCACATCTATTGGCTCCCCGTTGTCTACTGCACTGTTATGTCCTCAAACAATTCCACTAAATTAGTTAGGCATGACCTGTCCTGTATGAACCCATGCTGCGTCTGCTCCCTGTATTTGTGTTTGTGGCTGATAGATGACTGACTTTAGTTGCTTGATACCCAAACTACGAATTATACCCTGAAAATTTTTAGACATAAAGTTAGAACCCTGGTCAGATTGCACTTCTAAGGGAAGGCCATAGCGTGGTAAGAACAGCGTCAGTTTCTCCGCTACTACCGTAGCCGTAATTGTTCTTAAAGATAAAGCTTCTGGAAATCGGGTGGTCATATTCATGACTGTACGAATGTACTGATACCTTGCCTTAGCCATAGGCAATGATCCTAACCTTGCATACCTCCCATCTACCTCATTTGCCACACCTCCCACAGAAGTGTACCTCAGGTCTCCTAGTTCCACCTAGAGCTTTAGTCTGCCCTGTAATATTTCCATCTTCATCCCCTTTTCCAAATCCTCCTTATGAACCCAAAAAGTCCTATGGGCTTTCCTTGCAACTCCCAACATGCTGACCGAACGTGTCCCACCTTATCGCAATGGTAATACCTAGGCCTTTGAGTCACACCTCCAATCTCAGTACCTTCCTTCCTGGTCTGAGGAGGAGATGTTGGAGAATTCCCAGCTATCCATTCCTTATCTTGGCTACCTGCCTTACTTTCACTCTCCCACTTCCTATCCTGTTCAAAATTATGGTGATGATGGAACAAAGGTTCAAATTTATGAATCGGCTCATAATTATCAGCCATTATTGCTGCTTATCTAGGGGTTATGACCCTTTGGTCTTAAACATGGATTCTTATCACAGAAGGTCGTGAATTCTTAAATTATTCCAAGAGAATGATTTCTCCCAGAGCCTCAGAGGAGTTTCAACTCCCAATGCGTGTACCCACCTATTAAAATTGTTCTGCTTAACCTTTTCAAATTCAGCATTAATCTGTCCTGGTTGTTTCCTTAAATTCCAAAACTCTTGCCTATATGCCTCCAGAACTAATTCATGTGTACCCAAAATAGTCTTTTTTACCTTGCTGTAATCCTTAGACATCCCATCTGACAGGGAAGCATAAACATCCTGCGTTGTCCAAATTGTCTCCAGATCAGTTAAGTGCTTCTGATGCTACACTACCTGGACTACTTACTCATGTGCCCTCCTCTGTTTTTCACAGACTTAAACACTCAACGAATGCATCATCTATCTCTGCCTTCTTAGCTTTAACTGGTACCCCTACTTTTAATTCACTTGCCGATTAAATCTTGTGAATATTTTGTCTAATTTTTCAATGGTCTGCTCAACCACCATTGACTTCATTATCGTGACTTCTGGCCATTTCAAGTGTGGGTCCACAATCACTAAGAATTGTCACCCTCCAGTGGATCAGCATAATCAATGTGTGTTCTCTGCCATGGCTGAGTTGGCCATCCCCACAGATGTCATAGTTGTAATGTGCAGTATTCCTTAGTTTTTCACAAGATTGACGTTGCCCAACTTTCTCTTCAATTTGAGCATCTAATCCCGGCCACCAAAAATAACTGCGTCAATTCCTTCATCCCCATCACATCAGGATGTCCCTCATGTAATGGGTCAAGGACTCTACTGTGCAAGCACTGAGGAATAATCTCATGGATTCCCCATAAAAGAACTCCATTCTGCACTGTCAACTCGAGTCTTTCTGTGATTTAGAGCTTGAGGTCTGAATTTGTCCTACGAACGTCTGACGGCGTTCCTTTTTGGACCAGGTCCATCACCTTCCCCATCACCGGATCGGTTCTTGTGTATCCTTGAACTTGAGATGAAGTCACAGGTGCACCATCCACGGGCGAGGAATACAAAATATTGATTAAATATTCTTCAAAGACATGCTTGACTTGTAACGGCAGTGGTGATAAAGATCAGCATTTGCATGCTGCTATGACTTGTGATGTCGGATATCATAAGTGTGTGCCGACAATATCAATGACCATCTTTGCAACCTAATAATAATAATCTTTCTTAGTTTCACAAGTAGGCTTACATTAACATTGCAATTAAGTTACTGTGAAAAGCCCCTAGTCGCCACATTCCGGCGCCTGTTCGGATACACTGAGGGAGAATTCAGAATTTAAGCACATCTTTCGGGACTTTGTGGGAGGAAACCGGAGCACCCGGAGGAACCCCACACAGACACGGGGAGAACGAGCAGACTCTGCACAGACAGTGACCCAAACCGGGAATCCAACCCGGGTCACTGGCTCTGTGAAGCAACGATGCTAACCACTATGCCACCGTGCCGCCCAAATCTACGAGCTGCCAAAGAAGGTATACCTTTATACAACCCAAAAATTGTAATCCAGGGTCGATGATCCGGCAAAAGAGTAAAATGCCGTCCATCCAGGTAATAGTGGAACCTTCTTACCCGAAAATGATGCTCAGCGTTTCTTATTCCAGCTGAGTGTAATTCATTTCCCCTGCTAGTAAGAGTTTGTGAAGCACTCCTAAAGGCATAATGTGCGAGACGACTGCATCAACGGCATATGGTCAGGTACCGTAAGCAGATTGTAACTTCACCTTGGGATTATAATGAACCAACAGTTCTGACTCCTGTAAAGCTTATTTCACTTCATTGTTTGCATTCTCACATCCTCCTAACCAGTGCTATGCCTGTCTGACATATAGAAAAGTGTGTAAAGGCTTAAATCGTAATGCTAAATTCGGCACAAATTTACCATAATATTTGATCAATCCTAAAAACGGCTTTAATTGTGTCATATTTTGAGGATGTGGTGCTTCCAAGATTGCTGACATTTTCTTCAGCTCCTTGTGTAAGCTATCTTTGTCAATAATATAACCAAGGTTATGACTTTAAAAAGTCGCACTTTTAACTCTCAGATTGTGGCTGTGTAACCGCTTCAGAGTAGCTTCCAAATTCTCCAAGTGTTCCTGTTTGCTTGAACCGGTGAGGAATATGTCATCAAAATAACATTGCACTCCATTCAACCCCCTTAGAATTTGATTCATGGATCTATGAAAAAGAGCAGGCGCAGCTGTTATTCCAAAAGGAAGTCTTCTGGAATGAAACAGATCATTGTGCTTCACTATGGTGAACAGTGGCTGCGTTTTGGCAGCCAGAATCATCTGCAGATATGCCTGTGAGAGATCAATTTTATTGAATTTCTGACTTCCAGAAAGTCCAGCAAATAAGTCTTCAATCAGTGGCAGTGGATAATGATCTGCATAAAATACTCTGTTAATAATAGTTTGAAATCTCCACAAATTCTCACCTGAGCTATTCTGTTTTAATACAGCAACGATTGGTGTTGCCCAATCACTTGAAGCAACAGGTTCAAGACTCCTGTTCACAAGAACTAGGAGCAGGAGTAGGCCATATGGCCCCTCGAGCCTGCTCCGCCATTCAATGAGATCATGGCTGATCTTTTGTGGACTCAGCTCCACTTTCCAGCCCGAACACCATAAGCCTTAATCCCTTTATTCTTCAAAAAACTATCTATCTTTATCTTAAAAACATTTAATGAAGGAGCCTCAACTGCTTCACTGGGCAAGGAATTCCATAGATTCACAACCCTTTGGGTGAAGAAGTTCCTCCTAAACTCAGTCCTAAATCTACTTCTCCTTATTTTGAGGCTATGCCCCCTAGTTCTGCTTTCACCCACCAGTGGAAACAACCTGCCCGCATCTATCCTATCTATTCCCTTCATAATTTTATATGTTTCTATAAGATCCCCCCTCATCCTTCTAAATTCCAACGAGTACAGTTCCAGTCTACTCAACCTCTCCTCGTAATCCAATCCCTTCAGCTCTGGGATTAACCTAGTGAATCTCCTCTGCACACCCTCCAGCGCCAGTACGTCCTTTCTCAGTTAAGGAGACTAAAGCTGAACACAAGACTCCAGGTGTGGCCTCACTATCACCTTATACAATTGCAGCATAATCTCCCTAGTCTTAAACTCCATCCCTCTAGCAATGAAGGACAAAATTCCATTTGCCTTCTTAATCACCTGTTGCACCTGTAAACCAACTTTTTGCGACTCATGCACGAGCACACCCAGGTCTCTCTGCACAGCAGCATGTTTTAATATTTTATCATTTAAATAACAATCCCTTCTGCTGTTATTCCTACCAAAATGGATAACCTCACATTTGTCAACATTGTATTCCATCTGCCAGATTCTAGCACATTCACTTAACCTCTCCAAATCCCTCTGCAGACTTCCGATATCCTCTGCACTTTTTGCTTTACCACTCATCTTAGTGTCATCTGCAAACTTGGACACATTGCCCTTGGTCCCCAACTCCAAATCATCTATGTAAATTGTGAACAATTGTGGGCCCAACACTGACCCCTGAGGGACACCACTAGCTACTGATTGCCAACCAGAGAAACACCCATTAATCCCCACTCTTTGCTTTATATTAATTAACCAATCCTCTATCCATGCTACTACTTTACCCTTAATGCCATGCATCTCTATCTTATGCAGCAACCTTTTGTGTGGCACCTTCTCAAAAGCTTTCTAGAAATCCAGATATACCACATCCATTGGCTCCCCATTATCTACCGCACTGGTAATGTCCTCAAAAAATTCCACTAAATTAGTTAGGCAGGACCTGTCCTTTATGAACCCATGCTGCGTCTGCCCAATGGGACAATTTCCATCCTGATGCCTCGCTATTTCTTCTTTGATGATAGATTCCAGCATCTTTCCTACTCCTGAAGTTAAGCTCACTGGCCTATAATTACCCGCTTTCTGCCTACCTCCTTTTTTAAACAATGGTGTCACGTTTCCTAATTTCCAATCCACCGGGACCACCCCAGAGTCTAGTGCATTTTGGTAAATTATCACTAGTGCATTTGCAATTTCCTAGGCCATCTCTTTTAGCACTCTAGGATGCATTCCATCAGGGCCAGGAGACTTGTCTACCTTTAGCCCCATTAGCTTGCCCATCACTACCTCCTTAGTGAGAGCAATCATCTCAAGGTCCTCACCTGTCATAGCCTCATTTCTATCAGTCACTGGCATGTTATTTGTGTCTTCCACTGTGAAGACCGACAGTATTAACAATACTGCTGCGTCTGTATCCACTTCCATTTTAGTTTTATGACCATCAAGTTCATTCTAATCTTTCTAGTTCTTCTTCAACCTTGGGCCTGATGGCATATGGTACAGTTCTAACTTTGAGACATTTGGGTGTGCTGTCTGATTTTTAGGTGCACCTCAACTCCAGTCATGGACCCCAGTGAATCGTCGAACACCTTCTCGTACTTCTTCAGAAGTTGTTGCAAGTTACCCTTTGAATCACTAATTGATTGACCGTTTCCCAATTAAGCCTACTCTTAGCCAACCATGCGCTGCCAAATAGAGCAGCAAAGTTTCCACGGACAATGTGAAGAGGCAACTTTGCCGTCTGTCCATTTGATTCTCCTTCCACCATAATGAATTCTTTTAATGGATAACCTCTTCAGTGTATGTCCTCAAGATGACATTTAATGGTTTTAAAGGCTTCAGATTTTGATGCTAAATTGTCTCCAGTATTAACAATACAGCTGCGTCTGTATCCACTTCCATTTTAATTTTATGTCCATCAAGTTTTGGGTATTTCCAAAAACGTTGATTGCTCTGCATTGACAAGGCACCTAGCTTTAGCTCATTCAGTAGCTCGGTTGTACTGTCTTTTGAGTGATCTTGAGCTTCATCCATGAATTGGTAGACATGGCTCGATTGTTTAACTGTGTTTTTCTTCTTGCATCATCTTGTTGTAGGAAACGTTTTCTTGAGCCAAACATACCTTGGCAATGTGGCCTTTCGCGCCACAGTTGTTGCATTTATTCTATTTACTCCAGCAGTCCCCCACTGAGTGTCCAACCTGTGTACAATGGTGACATGGTTGCACCTTTGCAGCCTTGTTCCTTGAGGTATCCATTTGTGGGTCCTTGCTCCGTTCCTATCTGTGAACTTCTCTTGTTGCTGGCTGCATAAATGTGACAACTTGCACAGCAGCCTTTAGAGTTAAATCACGTACAGTAAGCAGCTTCCTCTGAATAGCTTCACTGTGGAGTCCACAAACCAGTCTGTCTCGAAGAGTATTATCAAGTGTTGCACCAAATTCACAATATTTAGATTACCTTAAAGCTGCTATGAACTGTAAAATGCTTTCACCTTCCTGACTACAGGGGTGGAACCGAAACCTTTCTGTAATCAATTTCGGAGAGAAATGTGCCTCCAAGATTTTCATTGATTCACTGAAGGACTTGTCTCTTGGTTTTGCCAGGTGAACGAGATTGAGTTGCAGCAAAAATGTTTTATGGCCAACTGAGCTGAGAAATGTTGTGACCTTTAGGTCCTTGGGTATCCGATTTGCTGTAAGAAAAAATTTGAATCTTTCCTCATATGAATTCCATATCTCATAATCTTCATCCAACGCTCCCATGGCACCTGTTTATCCCGCCATATTTGGATCCTGGTTCCTTGGATCTACATTTCCTCCCTTCTGATTTTTAATGGAAAGTATGGCACAAACATTCCCTTGCACAAGCAAGCAGGAACAATTTTTCTGTTTTCCTGACGGCGGTTCGACTTTTTCCCTAAGTAGTGGCACTTGTGGAGCCGGCAGGCTTCAGTTCCCTGCAGCCCATTAAGCGCTGCCACGTGTGCCGTCCCTGCAACCTAGACCCCTCTCACTTCAACGCAAGCATGTTTTCCCTGACTGTCGGTCTTCTTAATCATAGTTGTAGTTGTTAGGTGAAAATATTCACAAGTAGACCTTAACGTGAGCAAAAGAAGCAATTTATTGTTGTAGACCTCTGGGAAAAAGGTCCGAGAGCCCGCAGTCTTGACGGCACACTTTCTCGCTGAGCTGTGGCTTAAACTGGCTTAATATACACTTTCAAAAGCAGAATTAGTTTGCATTCTCATTTACATACAGCCAATCAATTCTCTTAGTATCGCAGTTCATTCCATATATAGTTATCAATTCTTCACACAGTATGTTACATTCTTCCAATCAATATGTTGCGCGCGTGATTACATAAGGTCATGAGTTGCCAGTTGGAGATGTGGATTTTAGAGGCCACCCTTCCTCTTGCAGCTGTCTTCACAGCTTAGAATACCAGCTCCTGCAGTCCGTGGAGCACTGGTCCTCACTTGACCCATTTTCTGTCAGAGTCACTCTTAGTCCAAAGTTCACTGTCTCAGCAGAAAATTTGCACCAGCAGTAGTCGAAAAATTTGTTTAAACCTTCACATCGGCGGCAGTGCATCGCCCGACGTTGAGTCCAATCCGAGAATCTTCTGTTGCTCCTGATGCCATCCCACCGTTGGTCAATGAAAGATTTTTTCAGCGATTTTTCTGCCTCAGTCCTCGTCACTTTTGTTATTTTTTTGTTGCCACAAAGAGAAAAGGTGTGGAGGTGCCTACACTCTGGATTCTGGTAAAACATGATGAGAGGTTTATTTAGAGGTGCTGCTCATCCAATCAAGGTGGTGACCTGCCGCAAGCCTGGACAAACACTGCTGACATCACTACACATCATGTGATGCACAGCCAGCAGGAATGCATTCTCTCACATTCTCCCCGTGTTTGCGTGGGTTTCACCCCCACAACCCAAAAGATGTGCAGGATAGGTGGATTGGCCATGCTAAATTGCCCCTTAATTGGAAAAAATTGGGCACTCTAAATTTATTTTTAAAAAAGGAATGCATTCTCTGAGAGGGAACAGACTGAAAACTATCTTATTCTCACATGCGCGAATTTGTTTCCAGATTAAAATTCCCACATTATTTTCAAAAATATCCTGGAATTACGATTCTGGCTAGTAAGCATGAATCCAGGTACATAACCTGAAAAATAAACTATTAATTACGCTTCCCTTTTGTTAGCTGTTTAATTCAAATCACTGAACCTACTGTCACAAAATCACAATGCCAGACAGAAAAGCATTAAACCTTGAAGCACACAATCATCATCCACACACAAGTAGCAAAATACAGCATTTGCTTGCTTTAAACTTTTGAAATGTCTGTAATTAAAACTCAAGACAAGGTTAACTTAATAAAACGTTAACATATATAGCCCAAACCAGTAATAAAACAAACCTATGAACATCCATGTAAAAGAAAAGCAACACACAGATTCTCAGTTTATGAATTTCAAACAGCTTATTCTCAGCATAATCTCACAGCTATCGGTTCTTAGAGACAGACTACTGCAAACTCACAATCCCTTACTAACCATTTAGGCACACGCAGTAACCATATTCATACCGTCATAATTCCATGCACTCCTAGAAATAGGAGATACACACATTAAACAAGCAAGGAAAAAAAACCCACAGGGGGTTTACAAGCCATTAGTTCTCTGACATAAAAACTGCACTTACAGACACACAAGGAATCGCATTCTGACAGGAAAAGTATTTATACTTCAGATAATACACAGATCTTCACAAGTTATTTCTTTCTTCTTGTTGCCATTCCACACAGTATCTGAACTATACTCTGCTATCAGTTAACTTGCTTTTTCTGAATTATCTTAACTTTACTTGTGACTACTGGGGCTGGTTTAGCACAGGGCTAAATTGCTGGCTTTGAAAGCAGACCAAGGCAGGCCAGGAACACGGTTCAATTCCCGTACCAGCCTCCCCGAACAGGCGTCGGAATATGGTGACTAGGGGCTTTTCACAGTAACTTCATTTGAAGCCTACTTGTGACAATAAGCGATTTTCATTTCATTTTCATTCAGATGGGATTTAGAGAAACAGATTGTTTTATGTTTTGGTCAGACACACAAGTAGGTGGTGTGCCATCTTGCTTAAAAGGGAGCTTGCCTCCTGTAACTACCGTGACCAACGACTATTTTAACTGCTTTTGACTGCACTATCTGAAACATACACATGGAGTGACTAGCTTCTCTGTGAGGCTGTTTAACTGCACCCCTTAATGCTCCTCTGGCATCACACAGCTCCTGTGAACACCTCCCATTTGTCCTGTTATTTTCTGTGAGCTCCTGCCTGAGTTGCTGTAGTTCAACCAAGGCAGCTCTTGCATGCAAACTGGATATACGATGCTGTTGCAATATTGTAGCTGACTGCTCAGCTCCTAACCCACAAGTATGAAGCTACCTCTCTAAACCATCTATCTCCTTATCTTTCTGCTGGAATTACTTTCTCAAATTGCCCATCTCCTAAGTTATTTATTTATATTTCAAAATCTTGTCAACTTTCTGAGCATGGTAATATGCTCCAAAAGCCAAAAGACCCATTGCTTTTTCAGCTCTTAACTTCTCTGTTCTATCTGTCTCTTACTACAAACCAATCCACCGGCTTCCTGTTTCAGATGCTTACTTCTCTATCTAATGGGTGGTAAATCAGCAGATGCACCTGTCCTCTGCTGTCAGCATTCAATTCGATTCCATTGTGAGGATCCTGCTGACTACACCAAATTGCTGTGATCAAAAAACAAAACCACTCAAGTCTGTAAGTTGCAGTGACTGAGACTTCATTCAGAAACAAATAACGCTGCTCCTACAAAATGTCTGACTGGTACCAAGGCTGTGTAACATATTTATATCTTTTGGTTATAGAAAACAGGAGGTCTCACACATAATGTTTCCTTCTTCCTCGACCATGATTTCCCACCAACAGTTGTGGACAGGGCCCTCAACAGTGTGTGGTCCATCTCGCTCGCCCCTCCATTCCCTCCCAGAACCAGCCTCCATATGCAAAGCATAATCCTCCGCCATTTTCGCCAACTCCAGCATGATGCCACCACCAAACACATCTTCCCTTCACTCCCTCTGTCAGCATTCCGCAAAGACCATTCCCTCCGAGACAATTTAGTCCACTCCTCCACCATACCCAGTACCTCTCCCATCACCCATGGCACCTTCCCATGCAATCACAGAAGGTATAACACCTGCCCCTTTACCTCTTCCATGCTTAACATTCCAGGCCCAAAACTCTCATTCCAGGTTAAGCAGCATTTCACTTGCATCTCTTCCAATTTGGTCTACTGCATTCGCTGCTCCCAATGTGGTCTCCTCTATATCGGAGAGACCAAACGCAGACTGGGTGATCGCTTTGCTGAGCATCTTCGGTCTGTGCGCATTCAGGATCCTGACCTTCCTGTTGCTTGCCATTTTAACAAAAGACCCTGCTCCCATGCCCACATGTCTGTTCTTGGCCTGCTGCAATGTTCCAGTGAAGCTCAACGCAAACTGGAGGAACAACATCTCATCTTCCGGTTAGGCAGCTACAGCCTTCCGGCCTGAACATCAAATTCAACAACTTCAGATGATCAGCCCCACCTCGACCCATTTGTTTTCATTTCATTTTAACTGTCTTTTACCATTTCTTTCTTTCTTAATATACATTTAATTTCACACCTACAGTTCATTCTCTGATGTTAGTTTCTCTGCTGTTTGACCTTTCACATCTTTTGTCCTCTCTGGGGACTACCATTAACACTCTTTCCCCTTGGTATCTGTGGCCATTAGCACCCGGTTTCCCTGGGGGTTCTGTGGCTGTGACTTATCTTTCATTCTCACTCCACAGTATAAATATTTCCCACTTTCTCTGTCTGTTAGCTTTGACAAAGAGTCATTGGACTCGAAACGTTAGCTCTTTTCTCTCCCTACAGATGCTGTCAGACTTGCTGAGATTTTCCAGCATTTTCCCTTTGGTCTCACATATACATCAATAAGCTAGAGTGGACTGTACTGTGTCCTTCTTGACTCACAGCCGGGATAACCCCCTTCTGTTTTACTATTTCCTTAATGCCTTGCTTTGGCTAGATTTCCCATCATATCTGAAAGGCCCCATAGCCCACTTTAAATTACTAGTGTTCAAACTACAATCGCCCATTTCCAAAGCTGCAAAATGCACATCTAAATATGAGTTTTAATATCAAATCGATTCACTCCCCACATCACCTGCCTTAAGTAAGGAGACCAAAACTGTACATAGTACTCCAGATGTAGTCTCACCAATAACCTTTGTGGCCCGAGCAAGACTTCCCCTCTTTTATGCTCCATACCCCTTTCAATAAATGCCTGCATTCCATTTGCCTTCCTAATTACTTGCTGTACCTGCATGCTCATTGTTTGTGATCCATGTGCGAGGACACTCCGATCCCTCTGAATTGTGGCATTCGGCTCGCTCCATTTAACTAATATTCTGCTTTTCTCTTCTTCTTGCCAAAATGGACAACCTCACTTTTACCCCCATCAGGCTCCATCTGCCAATTTTTTGCCCGCTCGCATAACCTGGCTGTATCCCTTTGCAATCTCCTTCTCGCAACTTACTTTTCTACCTATCTTTGTATTATCAATAAATTTGGCTACAGTACATTTGGTCCCTTCATCCACTCATTAATATAGATCATAAATAGTTGAGGCCCCTGGAATTGATCTGTGTAACACTCCACTAGTTCCAGTTTGCCAACCTGAACATTACCCATTTATCCTGACCCTCTGTTCCCTGATAGTTAGCCAATCCTCTCTCCATGCTAAAATGTCATCCCCATTGGGTTAGTTACACTGTTGTTTTCTTATTAATGTTTATGGCTAAGGAGTGACATCAGTAGGTAAGGAGTGACATCAGTAGGTAAGGAGTGACATCAGTAGGTAAGGAGTGACATCAGTAGGTAAGGAGTGACATCAGTATGTAATAAAATAAAGATTTGGCCATTAATACCATAAACCAGGGGTCATAACATAGCTTGGAGGGGTAAAAATATTTGCAGTTTTTATAATAAATAAAGTTATAGAGTATATTGAAATACACAGACTTATTTATTCAAAGTTTTAAAGAAAAATATATTTTCCTGTAGATTGAATTAAGCAGTTTTAATAATTGAAGCCTTCTTGCATGATTTCAATGATCGGCATGAGTTAAGCAACTTAGAATTCAGGAGATAACTATAAATGCTGGCTCGCTTGCTGCATTATGCATTATGATATAAAATGTGCAATAATTTTTGTCTTCATGCAATATAGCATACAATATCCAATATCTACAGCCCTTTGAATAATAGTTCATTTGCAATAAATGTGTGTGTATATTACATAAAATATCATTCATACAGTGCAGAAGGAGGCCATTCAGCCCATTGAGTCTGCACCGACACTCTAAAAGAGCACCTTATCTAGGCCCATTTCCACACCCTAACCATAACTCCACCTAACCTGCACACGTGGGAGGAAATCCACACAGACACGGGGAGAAAGTGCAGACTCCACACAGGCAATCACCCAAAGCTGGAATTGAACCCGGGTCCCTGGTACTGTGAGGCAGCAGCGCTAAGCACTGTGCCACCCTTATTGTTCATAATCTGGTGAATATTTTTGTTTAAATGGTATGTTGCGTTGAGTTCTTATTTCAAATGTTTTCATCGCATCTATAGTTTTCTTTTGATGGCCGGAGTTCAATACTATAGATGTAGACATTTCATAGCACTAGAAAACAATGACTAGTTTTGCTGTGACAATATATGTGATACCAAAGGAGACTAGGATTTAAGAATGTAATCACTGTAGTGCAGTATAGACTGGATTTTGATCTCAGCAGTTTACAAGCTGCAGTAGCTATTCATTACAATTATAGGTGCCCACAGACATGCTATGGGGTTTTACACTGTAGCTTACTGACCTAGAAAGTCACAGTGCAGAGACTGGGATCTGCGTATGAAAGGGCAAGAAACTATCCTCACTTAATGAATCAGACTGAAGAATCATTAATGAATAGTGCAAATGTAAGTTAGAATATTTAATTCAATGTTAAACCATATACAAAAGACAAAATAAAGAGAGGGATTGAAAGACAAATAAAAGAAACAAAATTTTAGAAATTGCGTTTTAAAAAATCTTCATCAATAATGAAAATCTGAAGACTCAGGCTGCATATTTTTAAGTTCATTTTCAGTGTCAGAGAGTTTGGCAGCATCTACGACTTATCACACGATTAAAAAGTTACTTTCACTGGAATAAGCAATCCCTAACTTTTCCTCATGAGTTTAGAGACTTCAGAAAATGCAAGTCCAGTAACTTCAGGTGGGGCAGCATGGTAGCACAGTGGTTAGCACCGTTGCTTCACAGCTCCAGGGTCCGAGGTTCGATTCCCGGCTTGGGTCACTGTGCAGAGTCTACACATTCTCCCCGTGTCTGCGTGGGTTTCCTCCGGGTGCTCCGGTTTCCTCCCACAGTCCAAAAATGTGCAGGTTAGGTGGATTGGCCATGCTAAATTGTCCAAAAAGGTTAGGTGGGGTTACTGGGTTATGGGGATAGGGTGGATGGTGCTCTTTTCAAAGGCCGGTGCAAAGAATTGATTGGCCAAATAGCCTCCTTCTGCACTGTAAATTCTATGGTTAAATCCTATGTACTTCAATGCTAATTTTTTTGATGAATAAACGTCTGGAGGAATAGGGCAACTCAGGAGCAGCTTCTCGGTTTCCACATTTGGCTGCACATATAGTCACTCGACGTTGTTTGATTTACATCTAATAACGATGAGTGCTTTTCATTTCACTAGTATTTCTACAACAAAAGTCAGGCCCATCAGTATATTTCCAGACTTTATGTATATTGCCTTGTGCGTAACTTATTACGTGATCTGTTAACATATCTCTCTGCATTGATAGATGGTTCACACTCTTTGCCTTTTCTTGACTCCAACCGAACGAAAATGCTCACGACTTGCTAATGCCAGTGATTCTTTCAAATATGATTCAGGTCTCTTTGTTCAAGGCCTTTTAAAGGTAAGAATATATCCATGCAAAATAATAAAGTGTATTTCTTTACTCCTGCAATTAAGTTGATGCTTTTCATTCTTTAATCACCTTCCTTGTATTAGCAAGAACCATCCTCCGGCCTATAGGACGGCAGACCTGTTTTGAACGTATTTGGACTGATTTGTTCTCAGTTTTTTCCTCTCTTGAGGGCTCACCTTAGATTGCTGATCAAATTTGTGTTCTATTACTCAGTGAACCTTTGCTGCATGAATGAAGGACATCTGGTATTCTGGCAGAGCTGTAACCAGTAGTCATTGGCATGTATCCTTGGCATCTCTTGGCAGGACAAGGTCACCAACTCAGATCCTGGAGCATTTGAATTCCTTCAGCATATGCTCATTGCTAAGCCAATGATATCTGCACTGACTCAACCATGTTTATCCCATTAGTGATAACTTGCTATATGGTGAATTGGCGACTGGATCGCAATCTCCTGGGCTTTCGTACATCCACTACATGGATACCTGTAAATCATGATATGAATATGGTGAACATTGACACTGGCAGCTGGAAGATAGTCACTGGCGTGACCTCTGGAGTTTGACCGTTTGTAAGGGCCTTGGAAGAGGAGAGCAAAAACAATAAAAACTCATCGAGCCCAGAGAAAACAGAAGCCAGTGAATTGTGTGTCTTCTCTGCCCATTGCCTTCCTCTGCAGCAAATGCGACAGAATGGGGCTGCTGAACCACAACAGGCAATGTTTAACAGAGAATTGACGACCATTGTTCCAACCATTGTTGTATGGGACAGACAGCTGCCATCAATGTGGTGTGTCAATGCACCATTTTAGATTCTTCTACTTTATATCTGTAGCATTATGCTGGTAATAAATTATAATAGAAGCTTGTTCTCCACTGGGGACAGAAAATGGATGTGTATTAGTCTGTGTTCTTACCTTGAATAGATATAATTGAGGATAAAAAGTTGTTTACACACTTTTCTCTAATCTCTACACTGACTAAATGCAGTTCTTGAACATTTGTAGACCCAGAGGCCAGTGAGAAGGAGCTAAATTGGGAGGGGAGTTCAGGGATTAGGAGCTAATTTGGGAGGGCAGTCAGGAATTAGGAGTTCAGTCTCAGCCTTGCACCGCCGATAGTGGAATTCCCGATGCAGCGGAGAATTCAGCAGCGGGGAGAAAACAGGATCGTTAATACAGATTTACACCTAATTACCGGGCCGAGCACCATATTCTCCAGGCCCACGTGAATCTGCGGTCCTCTGGACTGGGAATCATGTAGGTGAGAATTGGTCCTGGCCCTGACAAGCATATACCTGATGCAGTGGACCTCAGGTAGGGCCAAGGGGGTAACTCTTTAAAGGAGTTGCCTCCAAAGTCCATCAGAGGACCACCCCCCTTCCCCATGCAGGACCTACCCACCCTACCACTACCGGACCCCACCCCCTCCACCAGACACCCCCTAGTCACAGAGGCCCCCTAAATAAAGAACCCCCCGATAGAGACCCGCTGAATAAATTGCATCCCAGTGACCCCCTAAACAAATTGACCTCTTCCCCCCCCCCCCCCCCCCCCCCCCGAGACCCCCTAAATAGTGAGATGTCCCCACAGACCCCCCAAAAGAGTCACCCCTGTCAGGAAATGCCCCAGAAGAGAGACCCCTATCTGGAAGCTGGAAAGCAGTCCAGACAGTGGCAATGAGAAAAACTCACTGCTTTAATACTCACCTGGACAATACGACTGCTGGCTCTGACACAGGAAGCAGCACCTGTCAGTTCCTAGAGAAAGAAAACCAGTCAGCTGGGTTTTAACCCCCCCCACACCTTAATCTGCAAGCCATTCATTCATTTCTCTTTGATATTAATTTTACTAGGCTGTGATTGACAGCTTCCACACACCCTCAGCTCTCAACATTTATCCATTCATCTCCTTTCAATGGTTGAGTGACTTTGAAGTGGTCAGCTGTGAAAAAGCAATATTTTTATACATCAAGCTTTGATTGACAGCATCTAGACCCCTTCAGAGTTAAGTAAGTAACTTTGGAGTAGTCAGCTGTGTAATTAGCCCTGAGTTTATAGACGTCAAGCTTTGATTGACAGCTCCTGGACCACTTCAGAGTGAAGTGCTGTTAGTTTCATAGCTGATCACTTCAGAGTCACTCAACCATGAAGGGAGATGATTGGAAAACATTTAATTCTGTTGGAATTGACAGGTGATATTTCCTCTGCCTGAGCCAACAGGTGTATTGCACAGGTGAGTATTAAAGCAGCGAATTGTTTTTTCACTGCCTGTGTCTGGAATGCTCCCTAGCTTCGGGGGGGGGGGCTTTCAAACAAGGGTCTCTCTTCTGGGGGGCTTCCTGACAGGGGTCTGCCTTCTGTGAGGTGTCTCTTTATTTTGAGGGTCTCTTTATTTAGGGGGTCTCTGGGATGGCTGCTTTATTTGGGGCTCTCTGTTGGGGGGTCTCTTTATTGTCATGGCAGTGTCACTTTAAGAAATGTTTGGCTGCTCATGTTACTGCAGTGATGTCAGAGTGTGGGTGGAGCTGAGCTCTGGCTCTGCTTTTTAGTTTCACTTTGAGAAAAGCTTGGGTGTGTCTGTTTTTTTGGTTTTGTTTCAGTGTTGGAGCTGAAGCCAGACAAAGCAGGCGTGCTGTTGTTCTCTCTGCCATGAAAAGACTCTCTTGATCATTTGCTGAATTCAGAATTATAAATGTTCTCAGTAGTGAATTTAAACTTGATGTGCTTCTGTTAAAAGGTATTTCTTTTGTCTTCTGGATGTTGTTTGGGAAGTTATTAAGGATTACTTAATGTTGTATTCTTTGGGAGTTGTATTTGAATTAATGGTTGCTAAGATGTTCACTGGATATTTTAAAAAGGTTAACTTGAGTTCATAGAATAAACATCGTTTTGCTTTTAAAAATACTTTACCATTTCTGCTGTACCACACCTGTAGAGTGGGCCGTGTGCTCCCCATACCACAATCTATTAAAAGTTGTGGGTCAGGTGAACTCCATGAGACACTTTGGGGTTCTCTAAACCCTGGCCCATAACATTATTTACAGATCTCTGTGGGGCAGTCCCTTTATTTAGGGGGCCTCTGGTGTGGGGGGTTACACCCAGAAAATCGCAGGGAGGGGTTGGGGGGTGGGGGGAAGCGCAGCCTCAGGTCCTCGCTATTAGGCCACTGCTCAAACTGGCGGCCCGATAGCGCGCTCACCACGCAAAAATCTGTATGGCTAAGGATTGGGAATCTGGAGCGCAAATCAGGTGCAATTCAGCTCTGGGAAATCCTGACCTATGTTTGCAATTTTGACAAAAAAGATGATATGGAGTTGTGAAGTTAAGAACTCAGTAAATTCAAAATGTATCTTCAATCGTTACTGAAAGCAATTATTTAGAATTGATGCTTCTGATTACAACCAATGTGAATTTTTACTTTCTTAGGATGCTACTGGTAGCTTTGTGCTGCCTTTCCGTCAGATTATGTATGCTCCATACCCAACCACACACATTGATGTTGATGTGAATACAGTGAAACAGATGGCACCATGTCATGAACACATTTATAACCAGCAGAGTTACATGAACCAGGAACTTTACACACTTCAGAAGACTGCATCAGAAGAAGATATGATTCCTGAGACTGTAATTCATATGGATGAAAGTTTTACCCCTGATCTGTAAGCATTTTAAAACAAGTAGTTGGTAATACAGAACTAGTGTATTGCTGAAAAAAGAGGCCTTGTAACTCTGGATTGTTTACCAGATGTTGTCCAATCACATCTAATCTTGGACACTTTTTTGGCTTTTGCAAGCACAGGCTGGTTGGGTACAGTCAGCTCTCTGCCTATTGCGAACAGCCAAAGAGACATGCTGTTTGATATGATCCACCAATCATCGAGATGTATGACCTAGATGCCTGGCATCACACCGGCACTGAAGTTTATATACCACATTGCTCATTTGTGTGATCGGCACAACATCTTTGTGGCTGAGAATGGTAGAATTCTGTTTGTGGAGAATACCCCTCGTATTGCCACTGCGTACTAACAGAATGCAACGGTTAGCTTCACCTGTTGCTTAAAGTTTTGTGATATCTTACCCTTCCATGGTAAGCTGAGATAGACTGGACACTTCACAACTGAAAGTGGCAGCCTTAAGGCCATTCATGAGTTGCATGATATGCAGTGAGTGATGATCTGATCAGGGTAGACATTGTACTGTAGGATGGCTTTGTGCCTTACTTCAGCACCAAGCTTGCACGGTGAGCAAATGGTTTGGACCCTATTTACACTGTTGCCAATAAGGCCAATGTTATAGTGCATGGAACTGTAGGAATCCTAACATGTATATTAACTAAGTGAAATGAAAATGAAAATCGCTTATTGTCACGAGTAGGCTTCAAATGAAGTTACTGTGAAAAGCCCCTAGTCGCCACATTCCGGCGCCTGTTCGGGGAGACTGTTACGGGAATCGAACCGTGCTGCTGGCTTGCCTTGGTCTGCTTTCAAAGCCAGCGATTTAGCCCAGTGAGCTAAACAGCCCCTTCTAGTGAAGGTAGGCTACACTTGTAGAGAACCCATTGGCAAATTTTTCAACTAGCTGTTCAAGGAAAGAGAGCTCTTTTGACCGCTCCATTTTAAAGGTCAATTTGAGAGGAGGATCAAGCCCATTAAGGTGTGTAAGGAAGTTCTTCCATACAGTGGCAGATTCAAATAGTGAACATATCATCTGTATGTCGGAAAAGTGCAAGGGATAGGAGGTTAGGTGTCATTTAATCAAAAATACATTTTTAAAAAAATATAAATTTAGAGTACCCAATTATTTTTTTCCAATTCAGGAGCAAAAATACATTTCTAATGGAAACTGTTAGGATATTGGATAAGTCCCCAACTTTTGTTAGGATACCGGACGCGCACCCCTAACATTGAAACTGTGAGGAAAGATACTTCACCCCACGAATGATGATGCTGACCAATCGGAATCTTTTATGTTAAAACAAACTTTAATTTAAACATAGAATTAACCACATTGACATCAAAGAAATAGCTTCACAATTAACAGTTAAACAATTCTAAATAAAAGGAAAGAAAGGAAAAAACTTGAACTTATATCTACACCTGCCACTAATTCCAAGTAAGCAACCCAATACAGTTTAAATGCCACTTATAACTAAAGTAAATCAAGTAGGATACTTGCTTATCTATATCGATCCTTTAAGCCAGATCCAGTATACTTCTGCTCACCTTAACAATATTTGGCAAAATTGCTGTTCAATTTAAAATCCTATAACAGGCTGCAAAACTACAGACAGACCTTGCTCCTCCCATTAATTGTATCATCTGTATACACAAAGTTCCATGACCTGTTCAGGTAGGAATAAATGCAACCTGTCGTAAATTATCTAAAATAAAAATAACATTCCATTAGCCCTACATCTGCAACAAGTGGTTGGAATGAATGATTATCTCACCTTTTACAACTCTTTAATTACAGCTTTAGCAGAAATACTGGCTGTGCGAAATTTAAACCAGAGTCTTTTATAGCATTACTGCCACAAATATGAAATATAATATATATTGATTTCTTGCATTCATTACAAAACCGACAAATATGCTTGAGAGAGCTTGTTCTAGAGGGAATCCTATTGCAACAACATCTATTTGGGCATACATGATGTCGTTAAAACTGAACTCCACTGCTTGAGTTGCTGAATTCCTAAGTCGAATGAATACTGCGTCACACAATGGTGGCAGGTCTAGATCACCATGATATATACTGCTGCAGGCAAAGTACTGACCATACACAAACAGCCCCTACTGGTACAAATCAAAATCTGGTGTACAAAAGTAGATGTGATTCCGTGAGTGGACAACATCCGACAAATAATCCTGATTATGCTGAGAATTAGACTGAAACCAAACTTAAAATTGTTAGTCAGGCTTGCAATATGGCTCACTTATGCACGGATACACACACAGGGCTCTGCCCTCTGCAGACAAAAGGAACATGTCCACACATTGCACCTTTTTCAACTAAATAGAAGCTTAGGGAACAGTCATTCCCTGGTTCATTCCCCAGAGCAATGCCTTGATCAATCAGAGTCGGCGTGCCCAGTTTGAACTTGAACAAACCTGGGCAGTTAACTGTTCCATGTCGCATTTTCTATGGCAACACCTCCGTCAATCAGAGGCCATTTGGTAACCAATCAGCACTCTCCTCTCATGCAGTATAAATTGTCCCCCCCCCAAGTTATCCTTGTGACGACAAGATGAAAAGCTTTGATCGCATGTCTCTGCTTTCAGAATTTAAAAAAAAAATTAATTTCTGTAACAGAATAGAGTCACACACATTGTGTTCACTTGTATGAAATATATATGCTTGTAGAGATACTAACAGGTCGAGGTGTTGGAGTCATACCACTGTCTGATGCGCACACTTTATAAAGCTAGGCATTTTTTGTTATATGTTACATGTAGAAATTGTATTTTCCAGCAAGATATGTAACAATTTAATTTTCTCAATATTAGTCTGAAATTTTAACATTTTTGTAAGCGTTTTAAAATGCCACTTGGAAGTAATTTCAGGGGAAGGTAAATTGTAATTATTGTTAATATAGTTATCAAAGGTAAAATCCATCTGCACTCTTCAATCATGTCTTTATGTCACCTTGTCAGATCAAATACTGAAAGTGAAGCAAGATTCTGTTACTGTTCAAAAAGGCATGTAGCTGTGGGCTGGTCCAGGAAATATGCTGTACATTTTTTGCTGAGACCTTAACTTACTTTATCATAACCTTTTTCTGTGGTCTTCATGATGATGGAAAGTAGAAATTTGCTTGTCATTTCCTGATGAGATCAGGCCCTACGTCAGATACAGTAGATTCTGGTACAGCAGTTCTAGGTCAGGTACAGTAGATTCTGATACAGTAGTTCTAGGTCAGATACAGTAGTTCTAGGTCAGATACAGTAGTTCTAGGTCAGATGCAGTAGATCCTGGTACAGTAGTTCTAGGTCAGTTACAGTAGATTCTGGTACAGTAGTTCTAGGTCAGATGCAGTAGATCCTGGTACAGTAGTTCTAGGTCAGTTACAGTAGATTCTGGTACAGTAGTTCTAGCTCAGGTACAGTAGATTTTGGTACAGTAGATTCTGGTTCAGTAGTTCGAGGTCAGATACAGTAGATTCTGGTACAGTAGTTCTAGGTCTGGTACAGTAGTTCTAGGTCAGGTACAGTAGATTCCGGTACAGTAGTTCTAGGTCAGGTACAGTAGTTTCTGATACAGTAGTTCTAGTTCAGGTACAGTAGATTCTGGTACAGTATTTCTAGGTCTGGTACAGTAGTTCTAGGTCAGGTACAGTAGATTCTGGTCCAGTAGTTTTAGGTCAGATACAGTAGATTCTGGTACAGTAGTTCTAGGTCTGGTACAGTAGATTCTGGTACAGTAGTTCTAGGTCAGGTACAGTCGTTTCTGATACAGTAGTTCTAGGTCAAGTACAGTAGATTCTGGTACAATAGTACTAGGTCAGGTACAGTAGTTTCTGGTACAGTAGTTCTAGGCCAGGTACAGTAGTTTCTGGTTCAGTAGTTTGAGGTCAGGTACAGTAGATTCTGGTACAGTAGTTCTAGGTCAGGTACAGTAGATTCTGGTACAGTAGTTCTAGGTCAGGTACAGTAGTTTCTGATACAGTAATTCTAGGTCAGATACAGTAGATTCTGGTTCAGTAGTTTGAGGTCAGGTACAGTAGATTCTGGTACAGTAGTTCTAGGTCAGGTACAGTAGATTCTGGTACAGTAGTTCTAGGTCAGGTACAGTAATTTCTGGTTCTAGTTCTAGGTCAGATACAGTAGATTCTGGTACAGTAGTTCGAGGTCAGATACAGTAGATTCTGGTACAGTAGTTCTAGGTAAGGTACAGTAATTTCTGGTTCAGTAGTTCTAGATCAGGTACAGTAGAGTCTGGTACAGTAGTTCTAGGTCAGGTATAGTAGATTCAGGTTCAGTAGTTCTACGTCAGGTACAGTAGATTCTGGTACAGTAGTTCTAGGTCAGGTACAGTAGTTTCTGGTACAGTAGTTCTAGGTCAGGTACAGTAGATTCTGGTACAGTAGTTCTAGGTCAGATACAGTAGATTCTGGTACAGTAGTTCTAGGTAAGGTACAGTAATTTCTGGTTCAGTAGTTCTAGATCAGGTACAGTAGAGTCTGGTACAGTAGTTCTAGGTCAGGTATAGTAGATTCAGGTTCAGTAGTTCTACGTCAGGTACAGTAGATTCTGGTACAGTAGTACTAGGTCAGGTACAGTGGATTCTGGTACAGTAGTTTGAGGTCAGGTACAGTCGTTTCTGATACAGTAGTTCTAGGTCAGTTACAGTAGTTTATGGTACAGTAGTTCTAGGTCAGGTACAGTAGATTCTGGTTCAGTAGTTCTAGGTCAGGTACAGTAGTTTCTGGTACAGTAGTTCTAGGTCAGGTACAGTAGATTCTGGTTCAGTAGTTCTAGGTCAGGTACAGTGGATTCTGGTACAGTAGTTCTAGGTCATGTACAGTAGGTTCTGGTACAGTAGTTCGAGTCAGGTACAGTAGATTCTGGTCCAGTAGTTCTAGGCCAGGTACAGTAGATTCTGGTACAGTAGTTCTAGGTCTGGTACAGTAGATTCTGGTACAGTAGTTCTAGGTCAGGTATAGTAGTTCTAGGTCAGGTACAGTAATTTCTAGTACAGTATTTCGAGGTCAGGTACAGCAGATTCTATTATCTGGACACCTTGGGAAGAAAGATTTCCAATAATTTTTGTATGGTCATGTTTTAGAACTCTCAATACATTGGGGTTTATACAAGTACTGTAACTTACATGTTTTGGTTTTATTTGTACTGTACAGTTTGGGAATCAAACCCATTTCTTTTATGTTCATTTTCCAAGTTGCTAGTCAAATCTGGGTGAAAAGGTTTAATTTCTGGAATGCAATCTTGCAACATTACAGAAATTGAGTCATTGGGATGTATCCTGATGACACGGGCCAATCCCGCTCCTGAAATCAAAGTTTCTATGTGCATCGAGTTCACGCACGATGCAGAATCCCCTTCACATCAACCTGACTGCACTGATAACCCATAGTTTCTGATGTATTGTAATGTGTGAATGAAATCTATTATGGAGACTTGCCTAGTTAGGAGTGATTTACGCTGCAACCTTTTAAAGTGAAACAAAGAGGGTCAAACCTCAGTGTAGAAGATCTTTAGATTTCAAACCTGTCATCACCAATCTTTTTAAGAAGGTATGAAACTAAAATTTTAAAACACTTCATCATTCCTTGGCTGAGGAATTCTTTTGCAGCCTGCCCATGGCTCCGTGTCAATGCTGCTCTTTAGCTGGTTATTTAAAATTCTTAAAAGCAGTCCTGCTTCTGTTTGCTGTCTCCCACTTATATTGGTCAATATAGGAACATGTGTGGAGAAATGTGGGCATAATTCACTCGTTTAGAATTTTGCTGTATTCTGGGTCAAAGCAAGTTGTTCCTCCACATCATCCTTTTAATACTTGTTATTAAATACCTCTCCAAGTCATTCTGACTTGGAAAAAAACTGACACTTCCTCCTCTTAATTAAGTGCAAGAACAGTACCCCAGAAGTGTTTTTACAACACATTCTACTAAACATCTCACATTTCTACAGTTCTCACTCCACAGTATTTTCCCATGAGTAGTATAAATATAGTAGTGTTGGAACATACTGTTGAGCAGTCAGCCATCCTTATGGATCGGACTAGCATGGTGGGCTCTATTATAGTTTATGACTACCTCTTACCCTCCTGGTTGTTTGATGAATATAAATGTCAACAATCTTTTCCATTCCTAAATTACATTTTAAGGTTTCCCAGTGTATTTCTTGGCATACTTGTGGAATACTGCAACTTCATGTAATTTAATCCCAGGTTAGATTCAGATTCAAGTTTCAGATGTGTAAGGTCAATATTGTAATCCATTGCATGAACCAGATGATTTTATAAATATAATTTTCTACTGTAATTTTGTTTCCTTAACTTGTTTATGTTTGAATTAAATTACATTTCAATCAACTCTCTCAGGAATATCTTCCAGGATGTGATGCATCGAGACACATTGGTGAAGTCGTTTTTAGATCAGGTATGAGATATTAGAGCTAAGATGTCGCTTGTGAGCAGTATTTACTGATATTTTGGTATAGTTTCTTCTCCTATTTGGTAATGGAACTATATTGGTACAGTATGAGGCCTCTTTCTGTGCTGAAAAGCTCTATGATTCCAGCATCTTGATTTACAATGTAGTTTGAAATATTTATTGGAAAAGAATAAACTTTGTCGAAATAACATTTTCAAAGTATTTATGTAAATCTGTTACCTTGCTGTAAAATTTAACAACAGTTTAGTAAAATTGTGAATGAAAACTTCTCTTTTGCAGATTTTTCAACTCCAATCTGGTTTGTCCCTCAGGAGCATTTTCCTAGCACAGTTTCTACTCATCCTCCACAGAAAAGCCCAAACCGTGATAAAATACATCGAGGATGAAACGTATGCAGGATTTATTTTCTATTTTCAATGTTATTTTAAAATTGCAGTATCCCACAGGTTTATATAAATACATCTACTTTTTAATCTTATTTGCTACATCATTACTTTATTGTGACCATGACATCATAGATTATCATAGAATTTACAGTGCAGAAGGAGGCCATTCGGCCCATCGAGTCTGCACCGGCTCTTGGAAAGAACACCCTACCCAAAGTCAACACCTCCACCATATCCCAGTAACCCCACCCAACACTAAGGGCAATTTTGGACACTAAGGGCAATTTAGCATGGCCAATCCACCTAACCTGCACATCTTTGGACTGTGGGAGGAAACCGGAGCACCCGGAGGAAACCCACGCAGACACGTTGAGAACGTGCAGACTCCGCACAGACAGTGACCCAAGCCGGAATCGAACCTGGGACCCTGGAGCTGTGAAGCAATTGTGCTATCCACAATGCTACCGTGCAGTTTGAAAGAGTTATAGTTCATTCTGAAGCAAGGGTCCTAAATCTGGATAAAATAAATTATAATGGTGTGAGGGGCAAGTTGGCTATTGTGATTTGGGAAAAGAAATGAAAAAATTTGAGAGTGGACAGGCAATGGCTAGTATTTAAAGAAGTATTACATGGTTCACAACAACTAGACATTCCTGTAAGACACAAAAGCCCAATAGGAAAGGTCAATCAACCGTGGTTAACAAAAGAAGTTAAAGATTGCATGAGATTAAAGGAAGTGATTTATAAATTTGTCAGAGAAAGTGGTGAACCCAAGGATTGGAAGAAATTTAGAATCCAACAAAGGAGAAGGAGGATGTAGGTACAGAATTCAGGGATAGGGACCCTGAGGTTCTTGAACAGTTTGACATAGGGAGTGAGGAGGTATGGAGGTTTTTGTGGACTTAAAAGTGGACAAATTCTCATGTCCGGGTGAGTTGTATCCCAGGCTGCTGTGGGAGGCAAGGGAGGAAATGACCCAAATGTGTAATTCCTCTCAGGCCACAGGAGACTTGCCGGAGGCTTGGAGGACAGCTAATGTGGTTCTACTTTTCAAGAAGGGTGATAGCGATAAACCAGGGAATTACAGACCAGTGAGTGTCTCATCAGTGGTAAGGCAGCTATTGGAGAAAATGTATCTCCTCTAGAGGCAAGTTTTAATCAGGGATAGTGTCACGAACCACACTGATGGAATCTGTGAGAGTATCCTAACTTGAAATACAGTTCATAAGGGGGTATAGTTTTATTTTTGGAATGGCGTGAGAAATCCGGTCAATTCAAAATTATGCATAAATAATACTTGCATATCTTGTTCTATTGTTTAATCAGGAAAACAGCATGGAAAATGTTTTTTTTAAATTTAGAGTACCCAATTATTTTTTCCACTTAAGGGGCAATTTAGCGTGGTCAATCCACATACTCTGCACATTTTTGGGTTGTGAGGGTGAAACCCACGCAGACACGGGGAGAATGTGCAAACTCCACACAGACAGTGACCCGGAGTCGGGATCGAACCTGGGACCTCGGCGCCGTGAGACAGCAGTGCTAACCACTAGGCCACCGTGCTGCCCTCCTGCATAAAAAATATTAATAGAAAATTGTATATTTGAGTGAATGGTGTGTTTGATTTTGGGGCTAACCAGATGGACCGCAGTCTTTATATGCTGCTCCTTCCATTGTTCTAAACTTAAAATGGTTAAGTTAATTTTTTGGGTCCATAAGTAATAATGATGAACAGTGGGTTTAATTGACTATGTTAAACACTAGTCTATCATAAATGTCCACAGTTAGGGCAGCACGGTGGCGCAGTTGGTTAGCCCTGCTGCCTCACGCCGCCGAGATCCCGGCTCTGGGATACTGTTCATATGGAGTTTGCACATTCTCCCCGTTTTTACGTGGGTTTCGCCCTCACAACCTAAAAGATGTGCAGGCTAGGTGGATTGGCCACGCTAAATTGCCCCTTAATTCGAAAAAATTAATTGGATACTCTAAATTTATGAATAAATAAATGTCCACAGTTTAAATGATGACAATACTTAACATTTGATTTTATTGCAGTTGTATTGTGTAACAATTATCTCCAGCAGGTGTCCCCATTCAGCAACCATTGCCAAAAATCAAATCTTAAATCAGTAAACGTATACTTAGCAGATAAGTGTTTATTGATGTCCTTGAGATTATATCTCTGTATCGCTATCTTGAATCATCTTTGGCTTATTGGTGCTTTCCTGGAATTTTCTATATTTGAATAATTAGATAATAAACCAATTTGAACTGTCTCAGATAGTGATATTAGAAGTACATCAGGTTATTACCATTAAAACTGCTTTTCTGTTGGTTGTAGTGACTACACGCATACTGATTGAAATATTGTTGAGTATCACTAAAATTCCCATGTGCAATTGAATTTTGCTGTTCCACTTTTAAATCAAGAATTTAAAATTGTACCATTGAGTATCTGGTACCTTCATTGTGCAGGCAGTCATTTACTTTTAAATTGAGAGTGTATTTGGATACTCATTAAGAATGCCCTTGATAAAGATAAATAACTTTTAATCACAGGTGACGTATATCTTAGAATTTTCTGTGGAAGTTAATAAACAGATGCTGAACATAGAACATAGAATGATACAGCGCAGTACAGGCCCTTCGGCCCTCGATGTTGCACCGACATGGAAAAAAACTAAAGGCCATCTAACCTACACTATGCCCTTATCATCCATATGCTTATCCAATAAACTTTTAAATGCCCTCAATGTTGGCGAGTTCACTACTGTTGCAGGTAGGGCATTCCACGGCCTCACCACTCTTTGCGTAGAAAACCCACCTCTGACCTCTGTCCTATATCTATTACCCCTCAATTTAGGGCTATGTCCCCTCGTGCTAGCCACCTCCATCCGCGGGAGAAGGCTCTCGCTGTCCACCCTATCTAACCCGCTGATAATTTTGTATGCCTCTATTAAGTCAGCTCTTAACCTTCTCTCTAACGAAAACAACCTCAAGTCCATCAGCCTTTCCTCATAAGATTTTCCCTCCATACCAGGCAACATCCTGGTAAATCTCCTCTGCACCCGTTCCAAAGCTTCCACGTCCTTCCTATAATGAGGCGACCAGAACTGTACGCAATATTCCAAATACGGCCGTACTAGAGTTTTGTACAACTGCAACATGACCTCATGGCTCCAGAACTCAATCCCTCTACCAATAAAGGCCAACACACCATAGGCCTTCTTCACAACCCTATCAACCTGGGTGGCAACTTTCAGGGATCTATGTACATGGACACCTAGATCCCTCTGCTCATCCACACTACCAAGAATTTTACCATTAGCCAAATATTCCGCATTCCTGTTATTCTTTCCAAAGTGAATCACCTCACACTGCTCCACATTAAACTCCATTTGCCACCTCTCAGCCCAGCTCTGCAGCTTATCTATGTCCCTCTGTAACCTGCAACATCCAGCAGCTTCCTAAGATGTTACACAGAGAATAATGAGAGGAGATATATGCCAAATCGTAAAACTTTAAAAGCAGGAAAAGAGCAGAGATAGTTAATAATGGAGACATTCAGATCTTTAAAAGCTGGTGGATAAAGCCAGCATGGTACTGTGGCTTTATGAACAAAGGCACAGAGTACAACACAAATATTTCTATGCCAGTGCAACAAATTAATTAGACTAAAACTACATTTGTTTTCATTAAAGTAATAGTCAAAAGTAGATCAGTTAGTAGTCCTTGAAATTATTGGGGTTGTGATAAGGTATTTCGGCAACATATATTTCCGCTTGGTGACCAGAAGGTATAAATTTGCAGTTGTTGCTTAGAAAATGAAGGGGGTGCTGGGTCCAAATTTTATTTTAGAAGTGGGTTGTCAGGACTTGAATTGACCTTCCAGAAACATTAGTGAAGGCATAATAAATTATACAATAGAATGTAAAAAATATTTACAAAATATACATTTAACGGGCATGGAATTGCCACCTATAAAAATCAGATTCTGTTCATTTTAATGCTAACTCCGTGTTTTCTTTACTTTTCTTTAGCCAGAAGGGAAAGAAGATTTTCAAATCCTTACGCAATCTGAAGACTGACCTTGACCTTACCGTGGAAGGTGACTTGAGTATTGTCATGGCTATGGCTGAGAAATTGAAGCCTGGCCTACATTCATTTATTTTTGGGAAATCTTTCTACACAAGCGTACAAGAACGTGATGTATTAATGTCACTTTAGAAACAAATTATTTGAATTGTATTTTACATTAATGTGAATAATTGTGTGCTTGCTTATTACAAATAGCTAATTAAAATGAAGGTGCATGTGTTGAAATCCGTGACGCAACAGCAAATGGGGTACACAATTTGTACTTCACACAACCATGAACAAGCAAGTCAGTAAATAGATTTGTTGATTCATTGCTAACAATACAAATAAAACCTACTACCATTGAATCTTGTAATATTGTTGTTCTTGTTTTTCACAAAGATTGCTTTCTCACAAAACATTCTTTCAGGTTTTGCTTTCAATAACACTTCAAAAAATCCATTTGGCTCAAAGCAGCTACCATACTTAAAGGGTTTTTATTGCAAGTCGAGGATGGAACTGCAATAATCCTATGTTGACCGAGATCGTTGCTCCAGTCAATTGATAGACAAAACAACATTATCTTTAAATCAAATCACGTCTTTATTCGGAAAATATAAGAAAACTTAAATATTTATGACTGCTACAAGAATGATTCTCTTACACTGTATCACACACCTAAATGCTTCTATTCTCCTTGAAGTCTACCACTATAAATTTACAGTAAGAAGTCTTACAACACCGGGTTAAAGTCCAACATGTTTGTTTCAAACACTAGCTTTCGGAGCGCTGCTCCTTCCTCAGGACCTCACCCCAGTCCAACGCCGGCATCTCCACATTATAAATTTACAAGCATAGATTCCAACTTCTAATACTTATCTAATGGACTTGTAGGGGTGTCATTACCCACTCTCGCTGGCCAGGCTTGGAGAATGATCAGACTTCGTCAAGCTCAGAGATTGAGGTTTCTTCCTTCTGCACTGTTGTTCATTGAAGTTATGCTGATGAAGTCGCTTTGTCTCTGTTTCTTATACAGATCTTGCTGGCACAGATCTCGTGCTTTTAGTCACGTGCTCATACAGCAGCACTAATCAATCAACATCTTTCACAGGTCATGAATGTTCAAAGAATCGTGACTCACTCAGGGGTCGTATTTCTTCTCAGCACAACACACAGGGGTCTGTGTTCGAATTTGTTTGTTACAGGATTCCTGACCTTGGGGTCAGTTTTCCTTATTTATTTTAATACCTCCTTTATGGTGTCACTTCCACATTTGTATGAGATGATTTGGATACATGTCAATGTGAAATTTGGCAATATAACGTGTCCTGATCTTTCTCTCCAGTACATTAAAGCTATGCAATCCCATCTATAACACCACCTTACAGCAATTTGAATTTATACCTAGCTCAGTATAACACCAACCCAATCGAATAATATAACACCAGGAAGTTATTGGACATTTTATACATGTATTTTTCCATATTTTTAGAGCATAACATGCAAAAAGGAGTAGACGACATAGCCCACTGAGCCTGGTCTGTTCAAAACCATCATGGCTGAAATTATAGATCTTGCCCTATCCCTATTTCTCTTGACCGCCTCTCAGCACCTACCCTGCCAAGCCCCTGAAGAATTGTGTTTCAATTAGATCATCCCTCATTCTTTTAACTCCATTTACTGTAGACCCACTGTACTCAATTAGCTCCTCATAGAATAAGCCTCTTTTCCCATGAAGCGTTGTTGCATAACCTGTAAAGGCAGTATATCCTTCCTTCAATAAGGAAACCAAAAATATTACTCCGGGCATGGTCTCACCAAAACCCTGTATGTTGCAGCAGGATTTCCTTTATCTTGTATTACAAACCCCTTGCAATAAATGCTACATAGACTTGTTTTCCTAGTTCTTTGCTGTACCTGCAGGTTAGCTTTGTAATTTATGTAGAAGGAGCCGACCCTCACAAAATCCCTCTGAATCCCAACATTTATTAGTTACGCTTTTTTAAAATGTGCTTTTCCAGTCTTCCTACCAAAGTGGTAATTTCACATTTCCCCACATTATATTCCACCTGCCACCTCTTTCCCAATCACTTAACTGACCTAATAATAATAAGCTTTACTATTGTCACAAGTAGACTTACATTAACACTGCAATGAAGTTACTGTGAAAATTCCCTAGTCACCACACTCCGGCGCCTGTTCCGGTACAGAAAGGGAGAATTAAGAATGTCCAATTCGCCTAACAGCACGTTTTCTGGACTTGAGGGAGGAAACCGGAGCAGCCGGATGAAACCCACGCAGACACGGGGAGAACATGCAGGCCCCGCACAAAAGGAGTGATGTGCCTGCCATTTGTAGCCAAAGGTCTCTCAGCCATAGATTCCTTGTCCGAGAGGTGTGGTACCTCGCCATCATAAATCATCCTGGGGCCATCAGTGTGTCTGGTTGTGTTAGCTTTGCATGACTTTTTGAAGTGCCCGACTTGGTTGCTATTAAAACACTGCTGAGATTGCTGAACATTGATCACGTTTGTGGGGTTGCTGGACTCCACAGTACTGACGTGGCTGCCCACCCAATAGTGGTCGGTTAGGGTATTGCTTCCCTTGGCATGGAGTGTCCCTGCTCCTCTGCTGTTTCAATAGCTAAACTGTGGGGGCTGCTCTGTACCATGGCCTGCCTTCGCCCCTTCAGATGAACCTGTGCTGTAAATGGATTTTGAGTTGCCTGAAAATCTGAATGGCTCTTGTAAGGGTCAGATCTTCCTTAGCTTGAAGCATGTCTGAGAGTTTATTTAAGGTAATAAAACACAAACTTTACGAACAATATAACATACAAACCTCACTATTTGCACAATACACTACCTGTCTCTAGCATGTAATTGAAAATATGAAAAGATATGTCATTTGAAACATGGAAGTCTGGCAATACCTGATTTAAGAAACATGGGGAAATGGAGGGGAAAATCCCACGCAGGGTTAACAGCAGCTGCAGGAGAGGATTGTAAAACGCAGATAGCCTTGGTCAAATAGGCTTAGAAAACAAAACAGGCAGGTCTTTCAAGTCAAAATCAAGTGAATTTTAGTATACAGCTAAAAGCAATGTTTTGCACCTTCTTGAAGTTAGCTATCTAAGTAACCAGATGGAAAAGAATGGATGAGGTTCAGTTGAATTAGGTGACAAATGTACAGGTGTGAAGTTCTGCTGACATCAGGTAAATTAAAGAAAGCTGGAGGCAATATGTCTACGAGAACACAAATCAAAGTCAAAATTATGAGCTGGGGACACAATTTGATAATAAAACTATAGAAATGACAGGAATCAAAAGTCACACCACTTTGAAATCAAAGCATCTTTGAACATCACAAAGGAAATAATGTGATCAGAGATCTATGAGCTGAGGTCATGCTCAAAATGAATACTTCGGCGTGTTAGAAAAATTTAGATTAAAGATATTTAAAATGTTTTTATTCCAGATTTTTCAATAATATTTACAAAACACTACAAAAAAGAAAATAATGCAAAGAGAGCAAAGCAATATATCAACAAAAACCACTTAACCCTCCATCCAGCTAAAAATTTAACAAACAAAACAAAACAAAATGGGGCATCCGCCCCTAACAAATAACGTGAAATCAACCCACCCATTCCCCCATCCCCCCTCTGGGTTGCTGCTGCTGACCTCCACCTATCGTTCCGCGAGAAAGTCAAGGAATGTTTGCCACCGCTTGGAGAACCCCTGCAAAGACCCTCGCAAGGCAAACTTTATCTTCTCCAACCTGAGAAACCCCGCCATGTCACTGACCCAAGCCTCCATGCTTGGGGGATTCGCGTCCCTCCACATTAACAAGTACCTTCTTCGGGCTACCAAGGAGGAAAAGGCCAGAACTCCGGCCTCTTTCGACTCCTGCACTCCCGGATCGTCCGGTACCCCCAATATCGCTATTCCCCCAGCTCGGTTTTACCCGAGTGACCAAGACCTTGGACATCGCCTTTGCAAAGCCCTTCCAGAATTCCGTAAGTGCCGGGCATGCCCGGAACATATGGGCATGATTTGGAGGGCTCCCTGAACACCTCACACACCTAGATTAAAGATTTAAATAATTACTATTAAGCTATTTTGTTGGTAGGGACAGCTGGTTTTCAAACAATCGTGCCAGATTGGCTTCAGCAGTCACAGGATGTGGAATTTTATGCTCCTTGAAGAGACTGGAGAGGTCACTCTCAATCTTGCTTTTTGACTTGAACAGTTTTTCATTGAAGAGCCTCGTCAGCTTCGTCAACCAATCCAAGTGAAATAAAAGTTACTTTACAATAAAGTCATAAAAACATAATAGCTGCTAGAAGGGGGATATATACGCTCAGATAGGGGACAGCCAGCAGAGTCAACTCAGAGTCAGCTCTCATTGCTCGGTCATGGGAAAGGGACAGAGCAAAGCAGCCGAGCTAAAACAGCTAATACATCTAAGGAAGACCAGAATTTAAAGAAGAGTGATTGTCAAGGTGGACCTGAAGGTCCCTTCAACCAACCAGAAGGACCCAGAAGCAAGATCTTTTTACTTTTCTGTAAAGGTAGTGATTGCATCTTTTAAAAGAAAAAATATAATAATAAAATAACTTTAACGTTTTAACCTGAAACAGTGGTTATTACAAAGTCTACTTACTTAGCCATGCAGGACCCAGGATCGATGCTACTAAGCGGTATGTAGATGAAATCTTCTGTGAAGGTATTAGTTATACCAGGGGATAACTTGAAAATATAGTTTGACCCGAATAGCACCCACCTAAGCCTGCATCGGAGTCAGGGAGTGAGAATCCCTGTTCACCATTTAGAATGTCAGCCATTTTTGGTATAGGGGGAATTCTAAGAATAGTGGTGCGTTTTTAACTTTAAGCAAGGTGATCAATCTTAGACTACGGGCGTTCTCTCTGGGTCCCTGACTCAAGACTCTTGCATACCAACTGGGGTATTGGTCCCGAGTTCTCATTACCAAGCACTCGGAGAGCTCAATTTTTATACCCTTTGCCTACATGATTAACTGCATACTCCTCAGACTAGCCTCAACTGATTGATTCTATTATAATCTTGTCTCAACTAGTCTATTCCATTATAACCTTATATCTCTTGAATCAACCGCCTTTGTGTTTTTTTCTGCTGTTACCTTCTATGCTATTTCCCACTTCTACCTCTTTCTATAGTCACATATCTCACTGAGTTGACCAATTTCCCATCATCGTCACGCAGACCTGCTGAGATTGTCCAGTATTTTATTTTTTTGTTACAGATTCCAGTATCCACAGGAATTTGCTTTGATCTTCATGTTTAATCCATCACACGAGCTTGGCTCTGGTGAACTATTAACTAACAGGCTCCTGGCCAGTATCCTACACATGTTACTGATCAAATTAAAATGTGTCAAATGATTTTAATGCTTCATCAACTTTGACAGAGGATTTCTTATTTAGTTACTATATCATCGGCTACTGGACCTACTAAATAAAGCAGTGTTTTAATCTGTCCAGCTTCCATCTTTTTGTCTAAACCTGAAGCAATCTATCTAAGGAATCTCTTCAACATCCACAATTTTGCGAATGGTCTGGGGCTTGGCTGAGTCCAAACAGGTCTCGTCAGGTAGGTTTTTGATCCATTTAAAATCAAAAACGTGTATCGCTATAAATGCTGTTAGGAAATCTAAGAGGGTGCTGCAGTATGCTTATTCACGAGGCTTCTTGCTTATCAGTTTTGGCAGGCTCCCGCAGTAATAGTGTTCACAGTTTCTGTGTTTGAAAATTTTCAGCAGCGATTATGTGGATCAACATTTCTGAGTCCTCAGCGTCCAAGGTAGTGAAACTGTCAATTCCTGACTTTTGCTGTGTTTTTAAACTGCTGATTAAATTTTTTTTTTAAAGTCCAAGTTAGCTGAGCCACCATGTGATTAGGCTCTGATTCGAGTTGTTCATGATGCATTTTAAGACTGTGCTGGCCTAAAAGCTTTTTATAAACTCGTTCTAGCTAAGGACATACGTTTTTAAAACTACCTTTGCTACATCTTGGAATGCTGCTCTTTTCAATCTTCCATGTTTTAGATTTCTTCTCCGGCTCCTGTGAGGTTCTGGGTTGTTCTCATCACTGCCACCATGTTGTAAGATGTGTGTGGTTTGGTAGGTCTCAAAAAGAGGTTCTGAGTCTTGTATAGTTTAACAGTAAGTGTTTATTAACTATTCATAACTATGTACATATATACAGAATACGGTCTACAGCTAAGGATCTCCATCCTTGCCTCGACACTTGTCTGTGTCCAGTACAGGACCATTCTTTAGACTTGGGTCATGTTGTCCTTTACATCCCAGTGTCGGTGGAACTGTACCCAGTCCCATGTTCACCCTTTCTATGCCAGATCCTTGTACTACACCTTTGTTACCTCCAGACTTGACTATTCTAACACACTTTTAGCTTGTTTCCCCCATTCTACCCTTCGTCATCTTGAAGCTATCTAAAATTCTGATACGAACAACTTCGACCAAAGCCCTAATATCTCCTTATGTGGCTTGGTGTTATAGAACAAAGAACAATGCAGCACAGGAACAGGTCCTTCGGCCCTCCAAGCCTGCGCCGATCACGTGTCCTATCTAGACCAACCGCCTGTATCCTTCTATACCCTGTCTGTTCATGTGCCTATCCAGATAAGTCTTAAAGGTCGCTAACATATCTGTAAAGTGCCTTGGGATATTTTCTTATATAAAAGGCACTGTATAAATACTGTTATTTTAGTAGCTCCTCACTAAATCCTGGAGACTGGTGCCAAATTATCAGTTGTCCCGATATGCCAGTCAAGCAACAGTCTGATAGAATCATAGAATGTACAGTGCAGAAGGAGGCCATTCGGCCCATCAAGTCTGCACCGGCCCTTGGAAAGAGCACCCGACCTAAGCCCACACCTCCACCCCATCCCCGTAACTCCCATCTAACCTTTTTGGACACTAAGGGCAATTTATCACAGCCAATCCACCTAACCTGCACATTTCTGGAGTGTGGGAGGAAACCGGAGCACTCGGAGGAAACCCACACAGGCACGGGGAGAATGTGCAGACTCCGCACATGCAGTGACCCAGCGGGAATCGAACCTGGGACCCTGGAGCTGTGAAGCAACTGTGCTAACCACTGTGCTACCGTGCCACCCTGTGTGATATAGCCATACAAGTCATATCTATCAAGTCGAATTCTAGAGTCCTCCATCGCCTTCCCTGGGTATACCCTGCCCACAAACAAGACAGGTTATACAGTGGGGGAGGTCTTGGGAGTATAGAACATTGATTTGAGACACCATGAAGTATGATTCCAGGTCAAACATGGGCAAGGAAGCTTGCTGATTAAAACCTATTGCCCTCCCTCTGCTATGTAATCAGCACACCTCCATGTTGAACAACAAGTGACACACCATCCTGTCTTGGACACATGTTTCATTTCTTCATTGGTGTTAGGTCAAAATTCTTACCTAGAGCGCTGTGGGAGTACATTCATAATATAGATTGCGGAGGTTCAAAAGGCATCCCATTGCTACTTTCTCAGCGGCAATTCAGGATGGGTAACAAATTCTGACCAAGCCAGAAATGCCCACATCCCAAGAATAAATGTCGTAAAAAGATTGCAAAAATCAGGGAGTAAGCAATTGATAGAATGGGGATAAAAACTAACCACTCCTATGATGTGGGTGGACTCTATTCCAGCTTTTGTTAAACACGCCACATAAAGAGGTCAGACAGCTCCCTTTGAAACAACATCTATATTCTAGCCAGGCATATGGCACTTCTCATCCCTGACTGCACATCAAACTACAGGGACAATGGCTTCCCCTAGGAAATAGTTGGAAATATCTTTTAGAAAACACCAAAGTGTTGAGGTAGTTAAAAATTAATTTTAAAATATATAATATCGCAGTGTCTTAAGATCTGGAACTGGTTAGATCTCAGATCTGTCATGAATGGGAATTCTGTTTGGTACATGAATAAGATATCTGGGCTTTTTGCTTTAAAAATCCTAAGATTACTTTACAGAAATGAGTTAAGGTGAATATTATTGATGTATTCCATCCATCTCCCCCTTCCAACGTAAAGAGAGCAAGACTGTCCACATCTAAAATTAATGAGATTTGTCTTTTACATGGCTGATCTCAGTGACATTTCATCTGCGTAAACTTCAAGTTGGTCTGTATTCTTCATAAGTAGTATGCTCAGAGGTTGCTATCTTTGAACACATTTTAGGCATTGTTCACTGCCCGAAATAGTCGTGAAGCCAAGTTTGTTGCCGTGAGGAATTCTATCAGTATTACCCAACTGGTGTCCTAATTCTGTATTTACCAAGCGTGTCTTTCTAATTCTATGCGAATTTTAAATCTGTTAGCAGGTGTTGATTGTCGTAGTTCCAGTTTTCTTAATTTTTCTTGCGTACCCCCAGCCTTTTTTAATGTTTTCAATGTTAGTTTGTGGTATTTTTTTCTTTTTCTTTTGATGTTTCATTTTCAAAAAAAAGCCATTCCTTTTAATTTTCCCATTTCATTTTCTTTCTCTATTTTTCCATGTTGTGGGTTCCAATCTCTCGAGACCCCACTCAGTTAGCCCATGGCTGATTGTACCTCAACTCCAGTTACCTGCTTTGTCGCAAATCCCTGAATATTCCTACCGTACAAAATCCAGCAATCTCATTCTTGGAAGCTTCAGCTAACTCATATCCATAACTTTATAGAGGGAAGATGGTTTGGGATTTCCCTTTACCTGAAGAGGTGGTTCCTGATATCAGCTGTCAGTGGCCTAGATGTACATTGAAGGTTGTGCTCCCTTGTTTTGAATTACACGGTCGAAAGCAAAAACATTCTATCTTCCCTATCCAATCGTTGGTGGGCGGCACGGTCGCACAGTGGTTAGCACTGTTGCTTCGCAGCTCCAGGCTCCCAGGTTCGATTCCCCGCTGGGTCATTGTCTGTGCGGAGTCTGCACGTTCTCCCTGTGTCTGCATGGGTTTCCTCCGGGTGCTCCAGTTTCCTCCCACAAGTCCTGAAAGACGTGCTGTTGGGTAATTTGGACATTCTGAATTCTCCCTCAGTGTACTCAAACAGGTGCCGGAATCTGGCGACTAGGAGATTTTCACAGTAACTTCATTGCAGTGTTAATGTAAGCCTACTTGTGACAATAAAGATTATTATTGTTGTTATTTAAAACACCCGATCAGATCATCCCCGTAACTTGAAGAAATCCAAGTCACATTTAGGCAACATTGCCTTATGATTTAACCCTTTTAGCCCCAGTATCACTCTGGTGAATCTGTGCTGTACTCCTTCCAAAACCAATATACTTCCCGAGGTACCCAAGCAGAATGCATAATTTGTCCAGATGGATGTCTGACAAAGGTTGTGTACAACTGAAGCATAACTAAAACTAAAAAATAATTTGCAGAAAAAATTAATCATCTGTTTAACTAAATATTACATCAGGTCTTTTTAATGCAAAGAGTATGTTTTTTTTCTATGGAATCGTCTTACCATTGCGGATACACTGAGATTAAACATATTTTAAAAACAAGTGTATCAATACTTGATAGTATCTTTTAAACATTTGGGAATAAAAGAAAGTTCTGAAGAGAAAAATAAAAATGTATTTGAAATAAATAATGTAACTGAAATGACTCTTTAGTTTCCACCTGAAACAACTGACTCAATCCCGGGACTATCCCTGCCTAACTAGCAGAGACCTTGTCTGCTGTCTGTTGTTCCTTCAGCTTACAGCTACCGTTTGCTCAGAAACCCTCTTTTCTAAATGGGATACACAGCTCTCATTTTTCTAAGTTTTGTCATTTCCCTCTGTAGGATTCCCCGGGCAATATTATGTTTAATTTAAGATTAATTTCCTATGTTCCCACTGTAGATGGCAGGGGCGTGCAAGTCTCAGTGGTGACTGCCCTGTAGGTCTACTGCACTTTCACCCTCTCCACCCTGATGAGGCGGCTCCTGGTCTCCACTCAGCATATCCTCATTAAAGGTAAAGAAGCCATAGACCCAGATGACCATAGGCTGCTTTCCCCATCGAGGGAGAGAGCTGACTAGTGGTGATTTAACCTGAGGATCGCCACACCTCAGGCATGGAGCAAGGTTGAGAAGGCGGAGCCTTCATAAATAATCTCATTAATTGAATGCACAATCCATAACTCTTGGTCTTGACAATTAAATGTGTCATTCTGCAAACTACTTATTGGTTTTAAAGCTGTTGAAACATTGGAACTAAAATTAAGAGTAAAAAATGTCATCCATATATGTGCCACAGACATACCAAATTCATATAAATTTATTACTTATAGTATCAACTTACAATGGGTAGCACAGTGGTTAGCACTGTTGCTTCACAGTTCCAGGGTCCCAGGTTCGATTTCCGGCTTGGGTCACTGTCTGTGTGGAATCTGCACGTTCTCCTCTAGTCTGCGTGGGTTTCCTCCGGTTGCTCCGGTTTCCTCCCACAAGTCCCGAAAGACGTGTTGTTAGGTGAATTGGACATTCTGAATTCTCCCTCTGTGTACCCGAACAGGCGCCGGAATGTGGAGACTAGGGGGTTTTCACAGTAACTTCATTGCAGTGTTAATGTAAACCTATTTGTGACACTAAAGATTATTATATTATTACACTCCTGTGATGTGCCTTGGAATGTTGAAGTGCTATATAATTGAACATTTTTGTTGTAACATGTTAAGTCTGGAGAAAGATGAGGTCTTGCCCACTTTTGTTTTGCTTAAAGCTCAGGGTTTTTGTTCCATTAAAGTAACATATCACAAAATGGTAAATTATGCTAGTTGACCATTCGTTTAGCACTGGGCTAAATTGCTGGCTTTGAAAGCAGACCAAGGCAGGCCAGCAGTACGGTTCAATTCCCATACCAGCCTCTCCGAACAGGCGCCGGAATGTGGTGACTAGGGGCTTTTCACAGTAACTTCATTTGAAGCCTACTTGTGACAATAAGCGATTTTCATTTCATTTCATTTAGAAAATAACGTATGTGGCCTTTCATATTTTTAATTCAATTTTCCAAATTTTTGTTGATATTTTAATATATTTCAAAATGTATTTTGTATAAACTTTCTGACCTTTTCCAGTGAAAGCTTTTCTCATTTAACATCCTGCAGAATTATTTTGTTGTGCATTTCTAATGCCCAGCAATGTCAAGCAGATGAGGAGACATGAATAAAATCAAGGATGTCTCACATGGTGAACTTTTAAAAAGATATTTAGAGTACCCAATTATTTTGTTTGCAATTAAGGGGCAATTTAGCGTGGCCAATCCACCGACCCTGCACATCTTTAGGTTGTGGGGGTGAGACCCACGCAGACACGGGGAGAATGTGCAAACTCCACTAGGACAGTGACCTGGGGCCGGGATCGAACCCGAGTCCTCAGCACTGTGAGGCAGCAGTGCTAACTACCGTGCTGCCCCCCAAAACGTTTTAAGTTAATTTAAAATAAGATAGCTAATGCTGGTTGCTGAAGTACTCCTGCAATTCAAGAATGATATTGCATTCTAGCTACAGTTAGTAAATGGAGACTTTGAGGGTTACTCTGCGTTGGAAGACACAATGCAGTGGGACATTTTAAAAGTCAAATACTCTTTCACGTTGCTTTGAATTTGGCAGTGGTATTATTTAAATAGGAAATTGGAGTGAAGCTCTTAACCAACCATGCAGAATGTTGTGTATAATGCAGGGTTTTGCACAGTACAACTGCATTGTCAGATATCTTGTAGGGTTGCGTACCTGAAGCCTACAGTCAAAGATAAGTCCATTGCCACACAAGTTAGCTGACAAATATTTTAAAGTGGTCATGGTCTCACCGTACATCAGAAGTATCACACAAGCTGACTTTAAGTCCGACTGCATGGAGAAAAGAGTACATTAAAATGTTTATATGCTCGAAAGACATTTTACTGAGTGTAGCAAACTCTCATTGTGGAAACTTGCTACTGTGAAGATATAGTGACATGAAATACATGCTGATTTATTTAATATATGTAAATGCTGCAAATCACTGTCTCTTAAGGACTAACTGTAATTTTCATTTTTTTTTTCTGCAGGAGTACTTTATTGTTTACTCCATCCCAAAGCGCACTGATCACAAAAATGTAGACAACTGATTCTTTTTTATGTCTATAAAAGAGTGGAGATGAAGCATTAACTGCCCCCTCAAAAGAGTACTCGGTTACAATTATACCATTTATGGCTAGCTCCTTACCTCTAAACTTTAGATTATACACTCTGGGTATTTCTACGATGGTAGTTACACGTGAAAAAAATCTTTACTTTTTTATGCCATAGTCACTTCATCTCTCCACGTATGGCTGCAATGCCAAACTGTTGGGGCCTGTGCAGACTTATTTTAAATTAATTCCTTATTAGTATTCCTATCTGTGACTCACCTGCTGTGAACAGTTTCATCCCCTGCGAATAACATTCAGGAAATGGTATGAATAATGTGGTGTTCATTTGTGATAAACATACAGTAATCAGTATGTGTCTTACAGAACTCTGTTTGATGTGATTATTATGTTCCGTAGCAAAAATATATCAATATTTTATGTTAATTATATAGCCTAACCAATGGGGAAATCAGCAAATACATTGTGATTCACACAGAAAACAAACTGCAAATCACTGTATGGGGCCAGGATAGTCTGCAAAGTGTCCCAACAGTTGACCACATGCTTAATTAATCCTTTTGTTTTAGTTCCAGTTTGAATTGGTGATGTGGCTTTTGGTACAATATGTCCTCACTCTCAGCCCGACATGTTGGATAATGGCAGGGTGATGTGCTTTAAGATCTCTTGCACTTTGCATCCATGAATGTTGTGATGTCACTTCTCACGTCTTGAAAATGGAATGAACAATACTAATAGTGAGTACACTGATACATTCAACAATACTAATAGTGAGTACACTGATACATTCAACAATACTCATAGTGAGTACACTGATACATTCAACAATACTAATAGTGAGTACACTGATACATTCAACAATACTAATAGTGAGTACACTGATACATTCAACAATACTAATAGTGAGTACACTGATACATTCAACAATACTAATAGTGAGTACACTGATACATTCAACAATACTAATAGTGAGTACACTGATACATTCAGCTAAATGTTACTTTCCTTGCAGTAAACTTTAAACTATACTAACTGGTACAAAGTTATATCAGTAATCAATATTCTACTATGTGTAAAACTCTACAGCCACAGACAATTCAGAGGTTAGTAAATGATCACATAATCCACAGTAAAGGTAGAGTTTAAAGTGTCTGCAGAGCATAAAAGTATCAACAAAATAACCCGACAACGTTACAAAATACAGCACCCAAAGCAAGAAAGAGAAAGTCAGAAACAGCTTAACCCACATGAACACAGTATGGAACCGGAGAACCACACAATTGGCTCAATACCATCATTAGACAAAACTAGATACTCACATTGCCCCACCAGAGATGGAGAGAGAAACAGGATAGGATCATGAGGATATTACAGCGTTACAAAATGGCGCACCCCCCCCTCCCCCACAGCCCCATAATCATCACTGGGATCAGGGTAAACTGATCCCCAGGGCGGCACAGTGGTTAGCACTACTGCCTCACTGCACCAGGGACCCCGGGTTCGATTCTGACCTCGGGTGACTGTGCGGAGTCTGCACGTTTTCCCTGTGTGTGCGTGGGTTTCCTCCGGGTGCTCCAGTTTACTCCCACAGTCCAAAGATGTGCAGGTTAGATGGATTGGCCATGATAAGTTGCCCCTTAGTGTCCAAAAGCTGGGAGGCGCTACAGGGATAGGGTGGGGGATTGGGCAAAGGTACGGTGCTCTTTCGAAGGGTTGGTGTGGACTCAATGGGCCAAATGGCCTCCTTCTGCCTGTAAGGATTCTATGATTCTGTGATTCTCACTCCATGACTGGGTGTGCACCAATATACATTCCCCTGAATTCCAGCAGCTCTAATGTCATTGATGACCCCAACATAGCCTTCCCTTCCAGGATTCTAGACCGCCTGCATCCATAAAAGGAACAGTAAGAAGTCTGACAACATCAGGTTAAAGTCCAACAGGTTTGCTTTGAACCACTATCTTTCGAAGCACTGCTCCTTCCTCAGGTGAATGAAGAGGTATGTTCCAGAACATATATATAGACACAGTCTATATATAGATAAAGACAGTGCTCCGAAAGCTAGTGATTTGAAACAAACTTGTTGGACTTTAACCTGGTGTTTGTAAGACTTCTTACTGTGCCCACCCCAGTCCAACGCCGGCATCGCCACATCATATAGGAACAAGGAATGGATTAGTCATAAATCCATTTTGACAAGCTTTGGCAAAGAGTCATCCAGACTCGAAACGTTCGCACCCTTCTCTCTCCACAGACGCTGTCAGACCGGCTGAGATTGTCCAGTATTTTCTGTTTTTGTTTCAGATCTTACAAAAACAAGAGAAAATGCACGGAAACCCCGGATCCACGGGGAGTTACAGGCAAACTGGACAATGCCCGGGCCAAGGCAGAACCACAGTTATAACAAAAGAAGAGGCAGAGAGGGCCAGCAACAGTAGTATGTTTACACTATGGACAGGCCCATCGGGCTTCCCAAGGTAGAAAAGGGAGGGGGCGGGGCTCTCGCCCAAGAAGAAGAGGAGTCGTCATGGCAACCAATAATCTGGCACCCTGGGAGGGAGGGCCGACTTGTTCCTCCCCGGCACAAACACAGAAACCACCCCCATCCCCTGGGCCCGATCAGGGTAAGAAAACCATCACTATGCCCTCCCGAATGAAGAGAAATTAACTCCCAGAAAGGGGCCACCCCGCCTCATTCAAAATGACCACTGTCGCAGGAAGGATATGCGGAGCAACCTCCCACCTCAACTGCCCGACCACCACAGAGGGAGGAACACAAAGAGGGACTAAATCAAGGCAAAAGGAAAACTCAACCTCAAAAAGGAGGCAGAAGGGACGCAGCCCTCCCCAGGGTACAAACTCTGCCCAGGCCAAAGTAAGATGAGGACATGGATTCTTAATTCACAAATGTACAGATCTAAAAGGAAAACTCAAAATGGATTAGCTGAAACTAGGGTACTATTCTCAATCTCAGTGAGGACTGAACCAACCATATCCACACATATCCCTGCCCCAGCTCCACTCGTCTTGATAAACGAGACGAGGATGTCAAAAGTCATTCCACTCCCTCAATGATAAGGATTATAAGACACAATTACAAAAAGGAATAAAACTATGCACAAATTACACTTCCCATAATTAACTCAAAATGATGTTACTAATTCTTGAACTTAAATCGGGAATTAATCTCCCATTTCTTGCCAGTAACTGGGCTGATGGGTACATCTCTCCTGGCCCTCACCTTCCGGACCAGCCAGGATACCCGGAACATCCTGCAATAGGATTTCAATGTCACAAAGGCGGCCCCTGACCGGGGCAGCGCACTTTCGAGGGCAAGAACCCTCGTGCGCCTCCACCGTTCTTCAAAACGCGACGCCCAATCCCTCAAAGTGACGGTCTGCGCCGCAAAGCCCAAAACCTCGAAGCACCATCTTCGACGGCAGCCACCACCTGATGCTCACAGCACCGCCAGAGTGAGGGTCCGCTCAGAGCAACTGCGCCACGTCCAGCAAGGCCCCACCCCAGCTGACATTAAAAAAATGAAGTGAAAATTGCTTATTGTCACAAGAAGGCTTCAAATGAAGTTACTGTGAAAAGCTCCTAGTCGCCACATTCCGGCGCCTGTTCAGGGAGGCTGGTACGGGAGTTGAACCCGTGCTGCTGGCCTGCCTTGGTCTGCTTTAAAAGCCAGCGATTTAGCCCAGTGTGCTATCTCTGCCCTGTCTCACAAAAAGACCTACCAGGAACTTCCAGGGACATGGCTCAAGCCAAGCAAAAGCAGGTAAGGAATGTGCATCAGGATGAAAAGACAGATTAAAAGATGAGCAGAGTTGGAGCGTGCGAAAACGCAGCTGCTCCTGCACTCACATCGCGTGACCCCCGCCCCAGGTTTTTAAATGTGGCATCCCACTCATGTCTCACACACTCACAAAGACTATATATGGGTGAATGTAAAACAATACGGTTGCAACTTGTCCCAGTCTCTCTCATGGCAACCCAGTAATTTCTTAGCTGGAGGTGATGCTTGAAATTTGAAGTGAAAGTCTGGTAAAGTGAAGTTTTATTGTAGTCAAATTTCCAGGAGGTTAATTCTCAAGTGAATTTAAAGTTAAAACAATTTAGGGAAGGGGTGGCACGGTGGTTAGCACTGCTGCCTCACAGCGCCCAGGTCTCAGGTTCAATCCCAGCTCTGGGTCACTGTCTGTGTGGAGTCTGCACATTCTCCCCGTGTCTGCGTGGGTTTCCTCCCCACAACCCAAAGATGTGCAGGATAGGTGGGTTGGCCACGCTAAATTGCCCCTTAATTGGAAAAAATGAATTAGGCACTCTAAATTGGAAGAAAAGAAAATTTGGGGAGAGTCCTTCTCCTGCATTCAATGTATTGCTCTCCCATCACCATGGCTGCTTGGGTGACTGGCAGCTGGTTTGATGGCTTTCTGTGGCATTTTTCTCTCCCTCTCTGCAAGCAGCTTTTCTGCTTTTAAGAGGAGACAGTCAAATTACTTTTCATGATCATGTGACTTCCACAAGTGCAAAGTCCTTTTCCCAAATAAAGGTTGGCAGTTATGCTGAATACACATCCTCTGTTGTGAGTTTTAACACCTTGAATGTATGAGGCAGCCAGTGTCTTTGTGTTTGAATGACCCATTCAATTTGAAGTTACTCTTCTGAATTAGTTTCAGGAAAGGCCATTGGTGCAACAACAGTCGATAATGTTTCTTTTGTTCCCTATTGAAACAGAGGAGTGCTTTAACTCCACAATGAAGTCAGATGTCCCTCAGGCAGCCATCTTTTTGCAGTTCAGCTTTTAGCAATGTAGAGCATTGACTGTAAGTTTATATTAAATTGGAACATTACACCATGCATATGACTATAAAATCTTTATAACACTCATAAAATATTAAGGGAAAACCACCAATCTCTGCAAACTGATATATGTTACAACCATAGCAGATGTTATTGCTGAGCAAACCAGAACAAAGTCTATCTCGCTTATTGTAAACATTTTTTAAAGTGTGAAAACGAGGAGGAAGAACTACTGACCCCAAAAGCATAGAATTTCAGTAACACCTCGAGAACTGGAAAAATTAAAAGATTTATTAAAAAGAATAAAAAAACTTTAATCTTCAATGTTTTCTATTTTACCTCTATGTTTGGGTCACTAAAAAGTAATTTTTTGGTTATGGTACCCAAACCAGACGCCAATTATATTCGGAAACTAGACTCCAACAATTTTTCAATATGTAAACTGCGAGGAAAGGATACTTTGCTCCACGGGTGATTCCACTGACAACTAGGGATTTTTAAATATTCAAACAAACTATTATTAACACAGGATTCATTCCATTAACATCCAAGGGAAAATAGTTTTGCAAGTAACAGTTGAATATTTTTGACAGAAATGTCTTTAAGCTTAATTTCCCATCTACTTCTAAACTTTAAATTAAGCAAAAATCCACGTGCCCAGGTCACATGCCAGTTATTAGAGCACAAAACATAGAACATACAGTGCAGAAGGAGGCCATTTGGCCCATCGAGTTTGTACCGGCCCACTGAAGCCCTCACTTCCACACTATTCCCGTAACCCAATAACCACTTTGAACCTTTTTGGACACTAAGGGCAATTTAGCATGGCCATTCCACTTATCTCCATCAAGGCATCACTTAGAGGGATTTCCTGCTAACAAGCTTCAACTCGTCAGCAGGAAAGGCTCCTCGAAGATTAGGGCACCATTTTGGAAGGTTGGCCCGATCCTCCCCCCCCCCCCCCCCCCCATTCAGGCCTCAATGCTCTTTTGACCTCCACCCTCACACCCCCCCCCCCCAAACTTGAGGAAGCCCCCCAGTACCTCCCTCTACTTGGCAAGGACCCCCTGTGCCCAACCGCTGGCAGTGCTGCCCGGGTGCCAGTGCCAGGGTGCCTGGGTATCAGGGTAGTGCCAGAATGCCACTCTGCTCTGCCCCCGACCACCGAAGGGTCTACAATGGCTTGGGACACCCCCTCTGGTGCCTTTACACCTGGTCCATGTTTGTGCAGACCAGTACTAAATGACACCACAGCCCCTAAATGACCTTATTAGTAGAAGTTTTTAGCGGTAACGGTGCCTTCTCTCAATTCCTGAAATGTTCATTGATCTATGATTTTATTTACCTGGCTCAGCTGGTGAGGTTCATTTAAATATAATTGTCTGGATCACGCCCAGCGAGGATGAGATCCAGATCATGCCGGGCAGAGCTAGTCGGGTGACTCACATGAAGTTTTGTGCCCGACGCGGAGTCTGATTGTAACTCACTCATCGTCGCCTCTCATAATAAATCATCACCCTAACAACTTTAACCTTTCATCTCTTAGACCTCACAGATAACCTGTCTTTAGTAATCTTAATTAATGCCAGACACACAACCCGCTCAGCTTTCTTTGCTTACACAGAATACCAACGTAATCCCCCAAATTATAAAAACAATACATCTCTTATCACACCTAACAGCAGCTGATGCGTCATTTACAACAATAAAAATCAGAATCCCGGATCAGTAACTCAATCCTATGCAACATGTATGGAACTGAGGCTGTCACTGTCACAAGATTAAAAAGTTTTTTAAAAACCTGAGTAGCAATGGATTGAAGTATACTCTGAGCTTTCCATCCTTCCATTAGTCAGTTTTGGGAATCCAAAACAAGACAAGTGGCCAACTTCAGAAAGTAGTTTGCAAGTGTTGACCTCTTTTTCATTTCATTTTTTCATTTCTTTGAGTACTTTACAGTACAGTCCCAAACACTGGACTTAACTAGGACTCACCTTTTCACACATAATTAAAGAACCTTACTTTAGTTAAAAGTAAGCAGCAACTCTGTGGAACTTTTCTCTATCCAATAGTCTTTCTAGGATGGGTGGGCTTGCTGGTAGTAAGGCAAATACAAGTATAATTCTGCAAGTCTCTTTGGCGCATACAAGTTAGTTACAAAGAAGAAATATACAGTAGTACTTTTCATTCAACATTCCACTGAAGAAATTTCGATGGTTTGAAAAATGACCCCACATGAAAACCTTTGTTACTCCCTCAAAAAACCATAATGGCATTGAAGACTTTAACTAATATCCAGCTTTTTAATTGCGGTGGAGTGCAATTCAACGTGGATCAACTGCATTCACTAACTGAGCAGATCTTTCCTGATGAATGATGTGCAAGTCTCCAACAAGCTGTGAGCTAAGTTGGAATATCTTCCTCTCAGGAAAAGTGCTTGCATATTAGAATCATCCTATTCCACAGTCTGAGGGGTACTGTGGACATATGGCCTCGTTAGATTTCTAGAGGGTAATTTAAGGGAGATTAAATTAATCTGCAGATGTTAAAACTTCCAAAGCGATGAGGCTGATGATGTTTTAAAAGCAGCTGGAGTAACATGGGTATTCAGCAAAAAGCCCTCAGGAAATCTGCAACACAAATTTATGGCTTGTATGCACATTTAAAAAGTTTAAAATATTTCTATATTATGCCAAGTGTGTTGAAACAGATGGTGACTATTCAGTATATACCTCTGTGCTGAGGTACAGAGTGCCTTCAATCATCTACTTTGCGAGTTTACATTTGTGACTTTATTTTGGATGAAGTGTGCCAAAGGCATATGAAGATGCTGAGTCTATCATTCCTAGAAATACAGCTGGTTCAACTTTGAAGAAGTCTACTCTTCATCTTAGAAATGAGTTGCGAAACTAGACCAACCACTCAGCTCTGGAGAAGAGTTATACAGACTCAAAATGTTCAGTCTGTTTCTCTCTCCACAGATGCTGCTGTGCCTGTTGTGTTTTTCAAGCATTTTCAGTTACCATTTCAGATTTGCAATGTTCACAGTATTTTGCTTTTGTATCAGACAAACCATTCATTCCTTTGTGGTCTGCTCAAAGGAAGATCCTTGGCTCATTATCTGCTGATGATTCATCTGAGCCATATTCTCGGCCGTTTTTATCAGTGGTTGTTTACTTCCATTCTCCGAGGCAGGGCAAGGAGGCAGGTCCTGAGTCTACCTCAGCCAGAATGGGAGTCGAACCCGCCATATTGCCATAATTCGGAACCACGTGGTAGCCACCTAGTCAACTCAGCTAATCAATACTTAACTCTCACAAATGCTTCAGATTGGAAATCTGAAATTAAAGCAGGCTTTTAAAAAAAAATAATCATCAGGTCAGGACGCCTCTGTGGAGAGAGAAACTAAGTTAATGTTCTGTGAAGCATACAGGAGTTTATATATATTGGGTTATAAACATTTGGAAATTAAGGGCTAAGAGCCTGGGTTAGAGTGTGTTTAACTGTAGTGACTCATGGGTTTTGCAATTCCAGAAAGAACATCAGAACTAGGAGCAGGAGTCGGCTATCTGGCCCCTCGAGCCTGCTCCGCCAATCAATGAGATTATGGCTGATCTTTTGTGGACTCAGCTTCACTTTCCCGCCTGGACACCATAACCCTTTATACCTTTACTCTACAAAAAACTATCATTATCTTGAAAACATTTAATGAAGGAGCCTCAACTGCTTCACTGGGCAAGGAATTCCATAGATTCACAACCCTTTGGGTGAAGAAGTTCCTCCTAAACTCAGTTCTAAATCTACTTCCCCTTATTTTGAGGCTATGCCCCCAAGTTCTGGTTTCACCTGCCAGTGGAAACAACCTGCCCGCATCTTTCCTATCTATTCCCTTCATAATTTTATGTTTCTATAAGATCCCCCCGCTTCCTTCTAAATTCCAACGTGTACAGTCCCAGTCTACTCAACCTCTCCTCGTAATCCAATGCCCTCAGATCTGGGATTAACCTAGTGAATCTCCTCTGCACACTCTCCAGCGCCAGTACGTCCTTTCTCAGGTAAGGAGACCAAAACTGAACACAATACTCCAGGTGTGGCCTCACTAACACTGTATACAGTTGCAGTGTAACCTTTTAGGAGTCAGAGGTGAAATTGACCAGAGTACTAAGCCTGGGCTAATGCACTGTTCATTGACAAGGGATAGTCTCTGGAGAGTTAATGTGTTTTCAGCCTGGGGAGTTCATTTGTTTACAGCTTGGGAAGATGCTGTCATTGCTGGAGGCAGTGAAGGTATTCAGAGAAAGCTTTTGAGTTGTGTCTGTATCTCGCTACCCTTTGGACCACAAGCAAAGTATTTTTCTCTCACGGTAGGATAGTTAAAGCAAAGATGAATAGTATTGAAAGCAATGCAGACTTCTCTGAGGACGAGGAAGAAGCTGAAACAAGCCAGTTGAAACAACTTTTTTGAAAACATCTAGCCAGAGTCTGCAGGGGTTCTAACAGGAGCCAAATCTGTTCTGGAAAGCAAGTATTCCTCTGTGCCATTGGGTTGTAGGATGGATTGAGAACTGTATGTTTTCCTTTCTTGTTGTTTAATTGGGAATTGATCGGTATTGTTTAAGGGGTAATGTAAGTTTTTTTGGGTGTGATGTTAAAGAGTTTAATATTGCGTTAATAATTAATTTTTAAAAAAAAATACCAAATCCCTATTTCTTTGTGCAATCAGTTCTGGAGTGAAGTATTCTTTCCACACAGTCTTACAAATTAAACTAGTATGTTAGGGTTCCAGTTCAGTATCCTAGCCACTGTTGGGGTCTGTCTGGTCTGGGATCATTAACTAATTCATGAACTATTGATCTGAAACATTTGTCCGTAACTTCCCAGTATCGGCGGGAAGCTATAGCCCGCTGATACTGAGAGAGAAAAGTGCGCATTTACCTTTGTTCAAAAGGGGTAGCAGCCATGGGGCTTTGGTGGGGCGTGAATCCAGGATGGCGCAGTTTGAATGTAGCCACGCCCCCTTGTGATGCAGAAGCTATGGGAACGCCCATTAACGTCAAGCATTTAAACTGCAGATTTGTATTGACGACAACAGGCAACAGGAGAATTGTCCACCCGATCGCAATTCGTGTTTCCGGCATTGCGAAGCGGAGAATTCAGCCCAATATATTTTTTGCCTTGAACACTACAGTTTTGTTGTCTTTCTGTAAATAGGGATGGGGGTGGGGCACTGCCTGTGTGCCTGGGTAGCAATGCAAGAGTGTCAGGGTGGCACTACCAATGGCCAGGGGGCGAGGGGGACCATGCCCATATAATGAAGGTGGAGGTAAGTAGGAGCCTCTGGGAGGTTGGGGGGCTGATGGATGGGAGTCCTAGAAGGAATGGGGTGCTGTAAGGGGTGGTCTGAAGAGGGTGGACCCCCAGAGACCCCATAGCGGGGTGTCCTCACTTGGGAGATGTGGAGTAGTGTCCATGTGTGTGGGGGGTGACATTGCCATTGGGTGGGGGGTGTGTGGGGGGTGACATTGCCATTGGGTGGAGGTGTGTGGCACACAAAAGCTCACTAAGAGAAAGGGGACCCTTTCAAAATGGCAGCCCAATCTCTGAGTTCAGCTCCCCAGTGCTAAAAAAAATTCTAAGTGTGGCCTAAATCGGTGAGAAACTCTCCCAGGACCCAAAAAAGTGACTAAGTGGCATTGAATAGCGGTGGGGAACTCGGCAACAGAGCCGGCAGGAAACACCCTGAGAAACCCACCACAAACTAAGTTGGAGATTTTTTGGGAAATCGGGTCCCTAGAAATGTTTTGGGAGAATTGCGCCCATTATTTGCTGTCAGTTTTAGTACCATTGGGAACACAGGTTATGGGCCATGATTCTCCCTTCTGGGGACTATGCCCCACGCCCGCTGGAAAACAGGCGGGAATTACTCCGGACTTTTTCCTGGAAAGTCTGGGGTGATTCTCCATCTGCAAGGGGGCTAGCAGGGCCCAGATGTGCGACCCGCAGCTCTAGTTGCAGGCAGGGCCCTACATTTACGCCCGTGGGGCCAAGAATGCCGTCTTTGTGCCCCCGCAACATGGCGGCGTCCTACAGGGGCCAGGAGCGGAGGAAAAATGCCCCCCCCCCCCGGAGTCAGATCTTCCCGCTCTCCCCCCCCCCCCCCCCCCCCAAACCAGGAAGGCCCCCGCAGCCAGAACGCCGAGGTCCCATCGGGTTAGACCACATGTGAACCACGTCGGCGGAACTCGGCCCATCGAGCGCGGAGAATCTCCGCGGGAGTCGCTTTCAATGGCCCCCTGACCGGCGCCACGGCAATCGTGTGCGCGACTGGCAACGATTCTCCAGTCACCGGAGAATCGTGTGCCAGCATGGGAGGCTATTTCGGGTAATTCTCCGCCACCGCACTAAGCGGATTTCGGCGCGGTTGGTCAGAGAATCCCGCCCTATGTCTACTTGTCTAGCCTTTAGAATTCTTACCTCCTTTTTTTCCAGTATAATGTAAACAGTCCAACAATATTCTTTCTGATTAATATTACAGAAATCTCTAATTCCTGACTAATTTATCATCCAAAGCTTTATCTTTCACCTGAAGAACTATCTCTTCATTGCCATTTAAACACCCTTCAACACCAATCCAGAGTTAGGTAATCCCCATGATGCTCATGGCTCACCAGTATAGATCACCAACCTCGCCTAGGTGTTGCACAACATCAGCAAAGTCATCAAAATGACTGAAGGTCCACAATGGAGACGGCAGCTCCAGTGTTCACTTCCATCATACAGGATGACCCAAATTGGTGCTATCTTCGACGCCGTGACGCAGTTCAGCTGCATCTTCCGGGGCGGTGGGGGTGTGGGGGGCACGTACAAGGCCCTGGCTTGTACTGATCTCAGCGGCTGCCTTGGATGCCGTTCTCTGCACTGAATGTAGCAGCTCTGGCCATCACGTGCCCCTGACCACACAATTGCAATGTGGATGGTTCTGCCCTTTGTTTTCAGGGCAGGTGTCCCACAGGTCAGTTGTGGCTCCCGGGTGTTTGGCCCAGCTATGGAATTGTCTCTGGGGTTGCCCTTTGGAAGGTGATCTGGCCTGACTGCCATTTCCCTGTGATGCAGTGGGAGTTTGAGATGGAGGGTGGACAAAACAATGGACCCCATAACCAATGGACTCCTTCAGCTTTTGCACCCTTTTGCTGCGTGCTCATGGGCAGTGATACCTCAATGGCCCATTTTAAATCTAAGACGGGCTCCGCCAATAGCTTCCTTTGAGTGGCCGTGTTGTTTATTCCACAATGCAGCCTATCCCTCAACAGCTCGGAGAGGGGCGGCCCACACTCGCAATGCTCCACCAGTCGGCAAAGGCGGGTGAAGAAGTTAGCGACTGATCACAGCAGTTTTAGGGTCATAATGTTCAGCCACTTGCGCCACCAGCTTGTTAAACAATTTGAAGTCTGGTGCGGCCGGTAAGGGAGACTCTTTGTATTCCAAAAGTCGGGGTCCCGCAGGCAGTCAGGAGGATGAGTTTCTGATTCCCCTAAAATACCGTTAGCCTGGAAGACGTACCTCCTGCATTCAGCATACTGGCTCCAGTCCTCCAGCCCTGCATCAAAGGCTTCTGGCTTATTGAACAGTGGCACTGTGACCTTTTATGTCCACACATTCCGGGATAGTAATTGTCCGGGGCGACTGGGCGGTTCCACAAGTGAGTCCAGAGTCTCCTTTGTCCTCATCGCCAGTTTAGTAACTGAGAAAGCTAGCGGTAGTGAAAGAATGATTTATTGAACTGTGTACTATGTGCATGGCAGTAACTCTCTCCCAATCCAGCCCCCATTTGGACAACCAACAGCTCTGGACGTGCTTGGGCCGGCTTTATATGTAGGTCTATTGAGCTCCAATTGGGTGGCCTCCAACCCCTATCTGGGAAGCTCTTACTCCACGAGTCCCACGGGGAGATCGATAATGGTTTTCCCGTGGTCCTCATGGGGGTTAAGACAGTGTGGAATATTTTTGAATTATTAACCTCAGAGAGTTTTGTAAACTCTCCCTCTTTACCTTCAGAAAGTCTATCAATTATTTGCAAGAGTCATGAGGGATGCTGTAATTCTTTGATGCCAGCTGTCGTGTAGTTATATTACTTACATCTGTAAACAGGAAGGATGGAATGAGCAGCATGGAAAATTGGCATCCTTTATATTGTTTGCCATCAGATATGCCACAACCGATTAATACAATAATGTGGATAACATATTAACGTCCCCACAGAAATTTGTATATGATAATTGTTGAAACATGCCACCTATTTAAACCAGCTGTCAGGATGAATGTTAATTTAGTGATCCCTTTGTATTTCCTCACCTGCAACTTGTATATTTATGTCAGAACTAACTAAAGAAATCAATTAATTTATTATATGTTAATGGAGATTTGCACTAAAATAAAATAATTTGTTTGTGTGCATGAGACATTTGACATAATAGAAATGGAATGCTATCTATCTAACTTTATATTAACTTAACTGGAGTAGGCAGTACAGTGGCTCAGTGGTTAGCATTGCTGCCTCGCGACGCTGAGATCCCAGGTTCGATTCTGGGTCATTGTCTGTGGGGAGTTTGCACATTCTCCCCGTGTCTGCATGGGTTTCACCCCACAACCCAAAGATGTGCAGGGTAGGTGGATTGGCCATGCTAAATTGCCCCTTAATTGGAAAAAATGAATTGGGTACTCTAAATTTATTTTTAAAAAGTTAACTGGAGTAGCCTACACTATTATTGGGTCAAGCAGGTACAGAACTTAGTACATTTGCTGTTTGTAGTTTTTTCATCTCTGGTGACTTGGATGGGTTTTGTCTCTCTCCTCCTTTGTGGCTGGTGGAACTATCTGGTCCTGCCTCCCTGGTTGGGATTTCTTTTTGGCTATTCCCTCGCCTACAAAGCTTTCTGTTCTGGGTTCCTCACTCACTCTCCACCCAAGAGATCTTATTGCTCCTGGAACCCTAATATTAGAGCTCCCAGCTTTGCTCCCCATCCCAGCAGCAATAGTGTACTGACCACACCCTGCTCCAGTTGAATATTGGACTGACGTGGTGCAGGAGATCCCGTCCAGCCTTAAGAAAAGTGCAGACTCCAGAGACAATTTCAAGATTTAGGTGTAATTACATGTAACAAATACAGCTCTCACACTTACAAATAGAATGTCCTCTGGGAGCACATTGTAACCAATTGAGGCCAATTCTTGATCAGAGGCACCTGTTGAGTATTTATCACATTCCACATTGATATTTTTACTGCAACCCACCCTAGTTTTAGTCATAAGACATGATGCTGCCCCATCGCCGTGTGAAATCACTTGGACTCAAACTAGATTTGTTGAGCTTTGCAATATATTATAGAGTTATAGATGTTTACAGCATAGAAACAGTGTCCGACCTCCCCACAAATTTCTACTCAATAATTTGTACATTGCCTAATGCAAAACCTGCAATATACAGCGCATGTTAAAATGTTTTTTAAATATGTTTTTCAAAAATATTACTCTTAAGAATGGTAAATTGTGATTTGGTTAATAAAGCCGAAAATACATTTATCAGGAAAATTAAATATTTTATGTCCCAGGATGAATTCACCACTTGTGAATAGCCTGATTTTAAATGTCTAATTTAAAAAAATATTCAAAGCTATTGTACAGTAGTCAATCCATTAGTACATTAAATAAAATCATGCGACCTATGAAAGCACAATCTAGGGTGGCACGGTAACACATTGGTTAGCACTGTTACTTCACAGCTTCAGGGTCCCAGGTTCGATTCCCGGCTTGGGTCACTGTCTGTGCGGCACCTGCACGTTCTCCCCGTGTCTGCGTGGGTTTCCTCCGGGTGCTCCGGTTTCCTTCCACAGTCCAAAGACGAGCTGTGAGGTGAATTGGACATTCTGAATTCTCCCTCGATGTACCTGAACAGGCGCCGGAATGTGGCAACTAGGGGCTTTTCACAGTAACTTCATTGAAGTGTTAATGTAAGCCTACTAATAAAGACACTAATAAAGATTATTATTATTGTCTGGCAGCGTATAGAGAGAAACACACCGGTCCCTGCACTATTGCCCTGCAAATTGGAGTTAAAATGAAAGGTTATTGACCTGAAACTTTAAATCTGGTTGCGATCCTGTGGCCACGTTTCGCCTGGTAACAATCCCACTATTCCTGGTGAATATCAGGAGAGTCCCAAAACAGGTTTCGCGCCGGACGCTGAACCAATTGCGATGCTCTCGACCCGCGGCGTCCGACTTGAACAGGATCACACCTTGCACCTGGATCATATTTAAATAAGTCTTCAAACTCATTCAAATACGTACAGCCTGTTCGAGGCCGGAGTCTCACGGCTCTCAGGATTCACCGACCCCACCACTGCAGCATGAGCCCGGCACGAATCTGGTTTCTGAAAACGGAAACCAGAGGTGATGGTCAAGCCGGGGGCCTCAGAGGCCATTGGAGACCCTGGGTGGTCGGAGGCAGGCAGGGCGACTGGTACCCGAGCAATGCTAATGTGGCACCCAGGCAGGAGCACAGCCAAGCGGTCTGAGGGGGCTAATGTCCGTGAAAGGGAGGGCTGAAGGCGTGCTTGAAGGGGGGCACCCAAACATTTGGATGAAAGCTGGGGGTATGAAGGGGGAGAATAAAGGTGGAGGGGCTGAGTAAAGGTATGAGGGGGCGGGGGCAGCACGGTGGCGCAGTGGTAGCACTGCAGTCTCACGGCGCCGAGGTCCCAGGTTCAATCCCGGCTCTGGGTCACTGTCTGTGTGGAGTTTGCACATTCTCCCCGTGTCTGCGTGGGTTTCGCCCCCACAACCCAAAGATGTGCAGAGTAGGTGGATTGGCCACGCTAAATTGCCCCTTAATTGGAAAAAATGAATTGGGTACTCTAAATTTATTTTTAAAAAGGTATGAGGGGGTTATGAAGGGTTGGGGGTTAAGGGGGTGGCCTGAAGTGGACACATGGAGAGTGCTGACAGGGGGTCCCTCAGTTACTCTATAGTGGGTATGCTTACTTGGGAGGGGGAGCTGGGGCTATGCCCCGCTGCCGATGAGGATGGAGGGGGGGTGGGAAAGGTCATCGTCATGACTGGGTGGGGGGGGGGGGGGGGTTGTTAGGTGGAGGTGGTGCACATTTAATGATTGGGGGAGGAAGTTGCCCCTCCGGGGTCGAGGGGTGGGGCTGTTGCCCATGTCTGCAGGAGTTTGTGATGTTCATGGGTGGTGGAGGGGGGACCTGCAGCTTAGCTTTGAGATCTGGGCACCCTTTAAAAAGGGCTCCATGATCTCTGAGGAGCCAGTCCTGTCGGTGGTGGGGCTGGATTCTCTCAAAATAGGACTATGCTCCCATGCCGACTTAAAAACGCTGGTGTTTCAGTCCCGAGTTTCCAATAAAAAAGATCATCTAATTCACTCATTCAGGGAGCTAGCAGGGACCCAGAGTGATTCACGCAACTTTAGCTGCGGATACGGGCCCCCGCACTTCCAGTTTAGAGGCCGCGCATTTGCACGTTGGCTTCCAGCGGTTGCGCCAAGCGCCATGGCGGACTCTGATTGCGGAGGCAGCTGAACAACATAGGACCCCCCGAACGGCTGAGCGCCCGAGCATCCGACCGCCTATAAAGCCCCCCCCCCTCCCCGTGTCCGATTCCCCCGCCCCCCACCAGGGCGTCCACGGACTGAGTCCGCAGCCGCCACGCGAGCTTCCTGAACGGCAATAGGTGGTTAGAACCACGCATTCGGGAACTTGGCCGGTTGGGAGCCGAGGGTTGCTGAGCGTGCCTCTGGCAATGGGCCCCCAGCTGCACAGAGTACTCCGCGATCACGCCGATTCTCGGCTCCCGGAAAATCCAGCCCAGTGTCTTTAGTTTGCCACTCCAGAAAAAATTCTAAGTGTGGAATAATTCAGTGAGAATCTCCACAAGCTCCAGAAAAATGACTAAGTGTGGGTGAATTACGATCTGCATCGCCTCCATACACCTCGTGAGAATCATCCTGCAGTTCCTGCCCAAAATGGCATTTAGTAATTTTTGGGGAGAATTTCTCCCTCTGTTTCTTCCTCCACAGATGCAGGCTGGTTGGCTGAGTGTTCCAGCATTTTCTCTTTTTGTTTAGATTTTCGGCATCCACAGTACTTTGTTTCCAAACATATTAGTGTTTGTTCACCCAAAAGTTTAAAGTTAATTTTTGGAGTCTCCTCGAAGACCAGAAAATGAATAGTAGCAATTCTGAATGCTGAGTAATTCTCCAGGGTTTGAAAAGTTTTGTTGGTGGCAAGCTTCTGGCAGAATGTTTGTAAAACTGGCCAAAAAGAATGTGAAAACTCAACTTGCATCAAATTGTTTCTGGAACATACCTCTCCATTCACCTGAGGAAGGAGCTGCGCTCCGAAAGCTAGTGATTCGAAACAAACCTGTTGGACTTTAACCTGATGTTGTAAGACTTCTTACTGTGTGTAGGCTGACATCGGGTGAATTGTATCAAAAGGAGCACAATTGAGCAGAAACCCAAAGCCCTTTTGTGCACATCTGTTCCAACAAGAACACAGTTCATCTGTGACTGTTGATTTTGGCATTTACTATATTCTCATTTAATGCGATTTAATGAAAAGTGCCGTTTTGGGTGCAAATAGGCAAGATGTTTCTCGCAGTGTGCAATGCCGAGAACAACCCCGCGGACCAAACGGGACATTGATTTTTGGGGGGGCCTCTACGGGGGTCGCCCCAATGAGACCGCAATTACATTCATTTCCTGTACATTCCTCCAATTTTAAATGACACCTCGATCTCTCAACCCTCCCCCCTTACCGATTTGGGGCCCTGCCCAGGTACCAGTGCCAAGGTGTTCAGGTGGCATCAGGCGTGCCAGGGTACCACCATGCTCAAAGCCCAACCACCTGGGGGCTTCTGATTGCCTGAGAGACCCCCCCCCCCCCCCACCATGTCGTTACACCTGGTCCATGTTTGTGGAAATCAGTGTTAAATGCTTCACGATAAGGTCTCCCAGGCATGGGTGTTTGAGCCTGATCGTTGGGATACTCCGGCGCGGCACAGACATATTCAACTGAGCCTAAAGGTCTCTTGCGAGAATTTTAATGGCCTACTCACATCTCCAAGCCGGACATGATGAGGCCAGTTCAATCGCGCCCTCTATGTCAGTAATGCCTTTGTCTCTCATCTGAGTCAGAACGCCCACTGAGAGGGTGATGGGACCTTGATTTATTGTCTCATCTGAAAGAGGGAACCTCAGTATTGACCTCCACAGGTCCAGTGCTCCCTCAGTACTGACCCACTGTCCAGTGCTCCCTCAGTACTGACCCACTGTCCAGTGCTCCCAGTACTGACCCACCGTCCAGTGCTCCCTCAGTACTGACCCACTGTCCGGTGCTCCCTCAGTACTGACCCACTGTCCAGTGCTCCCAGTACTGACCCACCGTCCAGTGCTCCCTCAGTACTGACCCTCCACAGGTCCAGTGCTCCCTCAGTACTGACATACAGGCCGGTGCTCCCTCAGTACTGACCCACCGTCCAGTGCTCCCTCAGTACTGACCCACCGTCCAGTGCTCCCTCTGTACTGACCCTCCAACTGTGCAGCATTCCTTCGGTACTGACCCACCAAAAGTTTAGTGCTCCCTCAGTACTGACCCTCCAATGGTCCAGTGCTCCCTCAGTACTGACCCTCTGACAGTGCAGCACTCCCTCAGTACTGATCCTCCCACAGGGCAGCACTCCCTCAATACTGACCCTCCAACCAGTGCTTCCTCAGTACTGACCAGTGCTCTATCAGTACTGACCCATTGGCCAGTACTCATCCATTGTCCAGTGCTCTATCAGTACTAACCCACCCACTGAGTATTCCCTCAGTACTCACCCACCGAACAGTGCTCCATCGGTACTGACCCATTGACCAGTGCTCTATCACTACTGAGCCATTGACCAGTGCTCAATCAGTACTGAGCCATTGACTAGTATTCCATCAGTACTGACCCATTGACCAGTACTCCATCAGTACTGAGCCATTGACCAATACTCCAACAGTACTGACCCACTGACCAGTGCTCTATCAGTACTGACCCATTGACCAGTACTCCAACAGTACTGACCCACTGACCAGTACTCTATCAGTACTGACCCATTGACCGGTACTCCAACAGTACTGACCCACTGACCAGTGCTCTATCAGTACTGACCCATTGACCAGTACTCCAACAGTACTGACCCACTGACCAGTGCTCTATCAGTACTGACCCATTGACCGGTACTCCAACAGTACTGACCCACTGACCAGTGCTCTATCAGTACTGACCCATTGACCAGTACTCCAACAGTACTGACCCACTGACCAGTGCTCTGTCAGTACTGACCCATTGACCGGTACTCCAACAGTACTGACCCACTGACCAGTGCTCTATCAGTACTGACCCATTGACCAGTACTCCAACAGTACTGACCCACTGCTCTATCAGTACTGACCCATTGACCAGTACTCCAACAGTACTGACCCACTGACCAGGGCTCTATCAGTACTGACCCATTGACCAGTGCTCTATCAGTATTGGCCCTCTGACTAGTGCTCCCTCAGTACTGACCCACCGACCAGTGCCCCCTCAGTACTGACCCACTGACCAGTATTCCCTCAGTACTGACCCACTGACCAGTACTCCCTCAGTACTGACCCATCCACAGGGCAGCATTTCCTCAGTACTGACCCTCCAACCTTGCATAATTCCCTCAGTACTGACCCTTCAACCATGCAGCACTTTCTCAGTACTGACCCTCTCTCTCTCTCTCTCCCCGTGTTATTTAACAGGATTCACGCTGGTTGGTGAAGTCAAAGGTAAGGCACAGAGCCTTCCCTTGCTGAGATTTTACTGACTTTGTCCTGTGTCAACACTCCTCACCAACACCCCGTCTCCCAGCGAGCCCCTAGAGCCCCTAGTGGGCACCACGGTAGCATGGTGGTTAGCATCAATGCTTCACAGCTCCAGGGTCCCAGGTTCGATTCCCGGCTGGGTCACTGTCTGTGTGGAGTCTGCACGTCCTTCCCGTGTGTGCGTGGGTTTCCTCCGGGTGCTCCGGTTTCCTCCCACAGTCCAAAGATGTGCGGGTTAGGTGGATTGGCCAGGCTAAATTGCCCTTAGTGTCCAAAAAAAAATAATGTTAATGGGGGTTGTTGGGTTACTGGTATAGGGTGGATACGTGGGCTTGAGTAGGGTGATCATTGCTCGGCACAACATTGAGGGCCGAAGGGCCTGTTCTGTGCTGTACTGTTCTAATTCTAATTCTAATTATATGCGTTTAAATACCTATCACCTGTTCCCATTAAAAATGTAATTGATGTGAATGAACCTTAGTAATGTAATAGACATTAACCAACCTTACAATGTAATTGACAAGACACTGATAGATTCCCCTCTTTTCTTTAAGTATCAGCGTCATCTTCCCCCTTCCAATACTTCTTTGTCATGTGTCATTTCAAAACTCCTGTTTCATACAATTCATCACATAATGGTATGGAGTCACACCTGAAATACCTGTTTACCATTCTGGAGTTCATTCTGCCATAGTTACCCAATTCTTGTCATCTGTTAGAGCTACCAAAAGAGTCTATACCCTCATTTATTTAGTTTGTAGTGCTTATTTTGTATTGATGCTTATATCAAAACAACCTCAAAATGTTGCCAACATTGAACCCTGCACCTTTGGTGTTCCTGCTGAAGATTAGTGCCATGAAACTGGCTTGAAATGAATGCTTCCCCAATACTTTTAAAGCTTCAGACATCTGTTTCAGAAGGGTATCTCGTTCTGACAATCTAACTCAAGAGCATAACCATGTTTGAAACTTCAGCACAATCCAGAAATTTGAAAGAAAACGTTGAATTAGGGATCTCCGAATAGAATTTCTGCAGCTTAACCTGTCACGACTTATTCTTCTATGAAATAACTGCCCATCCATCTAAATTTATCAAGGTCTGACTATGCCACATATGCATTTACCAGATCATCTTATAAATGTTGTCCATAAATGTTACGAGATTCTCAAAACTTGCTAAGTGTCCTAATGGTGGGTCTCTAGCTCTAAAAAGACTTTGCATTGGATCCTGCTCTCTTTGGGAAGTGACAGTGCCAAGGCCATAACTTGGTAAGGACATAAACTGTTCCCATATATCCACTTCATGGTTCCATGGCCATGAGATGCAACTTCACAGACCTACAGTTGAAAATCATACCCTGATACTTGACACGTGGTTTCAGCCGTTCTTCTTCAAAGCAACTTTGGGCAGCACGGTAGCATGGTGGTTAGCATAAATGTTTCACAGCTCCAGGATCCCAGGTTCAATTCCCGGCTGGGTCACTGTCTGTGCGGAGTCTGCACGTCCTCCCCGTGTGTGCGTGGGTTTCCTCCTGGTGCTCCGGTTTCCTCCCACAGTCCAAAGATCTGCAGGTTAGGTGGATTGGCCATGCTAAATTGCCCGTAGTGTCCTAAAAAGTAAAGTTAAGGGGGGGGGGGGTTGTTGGGTTACGGGTATAGGGTGGATACGTGGGTTTGAGTAGGGTGATCATTGCTCGGCACAACATCGTGGGCCGAAGGGCCTGTTCTTTGCTGTACTGTTCTATGTTCTATGTTCTATGTTCTAACTCCAATTGCAGGCGTCAGTATGAAAATATATCTTAGTTTCCAATCTTTCCCTTTGGGTCAACCATCCTCTCCTACCAATGTGATGCGACCATCAATTCACTCAAGGACACGAGTAGAAGTAAACTGTGGCTTTAATCGACTTACAACTGAGCCTGCCTGTGACTAGCTGAACTGAAGGCAGGCTTGCAAGACCGCAGCACTTTATACTTCTGGTTGTGGGAGGAGCCAAGGGTGGAGCCCTGTACATGCTCCTCATCTCCCTCTGTGGGCAGAGCCGCACAACGGCTCACAGATGGAGCCCACAGGGACACAGTGTGAATTTATATTATACATTCACCACACAATGCAAAACAGAATTTAAGCTGGTGGATGCAGTGAAAACTAAGGCACAGAGGATTTCCTTGCTAAGAGTGATATTAGCTTTGTCCAGTGTTAACACTCCTCACGCACACCCAGGGTCCCAGCTATCCCCTATTTGTGTTTACAGACCATCATCAGTTTTCTTAAACGGTAGAATTGATTAGACATTGATATATGTCTGTTTTACTCTCATTATTCCACAATCTCTCTCTGTCTGACTGTCTCTCTCTCTCTATGTCTGTCTCTTTCTCTGTCCTTCACGCCCTCTCTCTCTGTCTGTCTTTCTCGCTCTCTGTGTCTGTCTGTCTCTCTCTCTGTGTCTGTCTGTCTTTCTCGCTCTCTCTGTCTTTCACGCTCTCTCTGTCTGTCTGTCTTTCTCGCTCTTTCTCTCTCTCTGTCTTTCTCTCTCCCTCTCTCTCTCTGTGTCTCTGTCTCTCTCTGTCTTTCTCTCTCCCTCTCTCTCTGTCTGTCTCACTCTCTCTGTCTGTCTTTCTCGCTCTCTTTCTCTCTCTCTGTGTCTTTCTCTCTCCCTCTGTCTCTCTCTCTCTCTGTCTTTCTCTCTCTCTGTGTGTCTCTCTCTCTGTCTGTCTTTCTCGCTTTCTTTCTCTCTCTCTCTGTCTCTGTTTTTCTCTCTCCCTCTCTCTGGCTCTGTCTTTCTCTCTCTGTCTGTGTCTCTCTTTCTCTCTCCCTCTCTCTGTGTCTCTCTCTCTCTTTCCCTCTCTGTCCCTCTCTCTGTCTGTCTCTCTCTCTCTGTCCCTCTCTCTGTCTGTCTCTCTCTGTCTGTCTGTCTCTCTCTCTCTGTCTGTCTGTCTGTCTCTCTCTCTCTGTCTCTCTCTGTCCCTCTCTCTGTCTGTCTCTCTCTGTCTGTCTGTCTCTCTCTGTCCCTCTCTCTGTCTGTCTGTCTCTCTCTGTCCCTCTCTCTGTCTGTCTGTCTCTCTCTCTCTCTGTCTGTCTGTCTCTCTGTCTCTCTTTCTCTCTCTGTCTGTCCCTCTCTCTGTCTGTCTGTCTCTCTCTGTCCCTCTCTCTGTCTGTCTGTCTCTCTCTGTCCCTCTCTCTGTCTGTCTCTCTCTGTCTGTCTGTCTCTCTCTCTCTCTGTCTGTCTGTCTCTCTGTCTCTCTTTCTCTCTCTGTCTGTCCCTCTCTCTGTCTGTCTCTCTCTCTCTCTGTCCCTCTCTCTCTCTGTCTGTCTGTCTGTCTCTCTCTCTGTCTGTCTGTCTCTCTGTCTCTCTCTCTGTCTGTCTGTCTCTCTCTCTCTCTGTCTCTCTCTCTCTGTCTGTCTCTGTCTTTCTCTCTCCCTCTCTCCGTGTTTCTCTCTCTCTCTCTCCCTCCCTTCCCGCCCTCCCAGCTCTGTGAGCCGCTCTCTCGGTGACAGTTGGTGCTGCTCTCTGTGCACGCGCCTGCCGTTCCCTGGCAACCGGCCCAGCCCCGCCCTCGAGCACCACGCGGGCGTTGACAGGACGACGTCATCAACCGCTTTCCACCAACCAAGTGAGGCCGGCCGGCCGTCCCCGTGACCGGAAGTGTGCGAGTGCGGGGCGGAAGTGGGATTCAGGTTGGCGGTTGGGGTTTAAACTGACGCTGCGCCCCGCTCGCGGCGCTGGGGGAGCGCGCGGGACATTTAAACAGCGGCTGGAGGCGCGGAGCAGGTGGGAGCCCGGGGCCGGCACCGGGGGTGGGAAACCGGGGGCGCTGGCAGCCGGGGTGCGGTATCTCTGGGTTAATGGGGTTCTGAGCCGGGCGGCGGGCTGCCTGTGATGTTTCTGATCAATGATCGCCCTGGCTGTTGATATTGGGGATTTGATGATGGGAATGTCATTATGCTTTATGATATAAAACGTGCGATAATTTTTGTCTTCATACAATATCCAATATCTACAGCCCTTTGATTAATAGTTCATTTGCAATAAATGTGTGTATATTACATAAAATATCATTCCTAGAATCCCTACAGTGCAGAAGGAGGCCATTCAGCCCATCGAGTCCGCACTGACCCTTTGAAAGTATACCCCACCCAGGCCCCACTCCCCCCGACCCTCCCCGCAGCCCGACCCACCCTGCACAGCTTTGGACACCACTGGGGAAATTTAGCATGGCCATTCGCTTAACCTGCACGTCTTTAGACTGTGGGAGGCACCCGGAGGAAACCCACGCAGACACGGCGGAGAACGTGCAGACTCCGCGCAGACCGGGCCGGAATTGAACCCGGGTTGCTGCCGAATGTGGAGCATCTGTGCTAACCACTATGCCACCCCAACTTACCTAAGATGGCCATTTACTGGTACTTGAGTAACATGGATGTTACTGGTGACTTACAAGCCCATTAATCTCCACTTGAGGTGTTGTGCATGACGCTAGATACTTTTGACCTACTTTTGACCACTTTTGACCTCGATATGGGAGGAAGGTCATTGACAAAGCATCTGAAGATGATTGGGCCAAGGACTCTGACCTGAGGAACCTCTACAGCAAAGACATGAGCCTGATGTGATTGACTTTCAACAATCACTTTTTTTTTGTGTTAGGTGTGATTCTAGTCAGCTGAGAGTTTTCCCCCTCATTGCCATGGACTTCAATTTTACCAGGACGTTCTGATTCTATGCTCTTGAGCAGTACTCTCATCTCATCTCTGGATCAGCTCTTTTTTTCCACATTAGAATTCCTATAGTGCAGAAGGAAGCCATTGGCCCATCGAATCAGCACCGACCCTCTGAAAGAGCACCCTATCTAGGACCACCCGCATCCTCGTAAACCCACCTAACCTGCACATCCTTGGATACACTGTGGGGCAATTTATCATGGCCAATCCACCTAACTGCACGTTTTTGGACTGTGGGAGGAAATTGGAGCACCCGGACGAAAGCCCCTGCAGACCTGGGAGAAAATGCAAACTCCACAGAGACAGGCCAGAATTGACCCTGGGTCCCTTGTGCTGTGAGGTAGCAGTGCTAAACACTGTGCACCGTGCTGTCCCACGTTAACCCAAAGGCTGTAATGTGGTCAGGAACCGACTGCACATCACCGAATAGCTTAGTTACGAGCAGTGCTGCTTGGTAACAGTGTCAATGACATCTCCAACACTTTGTTGATGATTGTGAGTAGACTGGCATGCTAATTGGCCAGATTGAATTTGTTGTGCTTTTTTTCCACATTGTCAGTTAGATGCAGTGTGTAGCTGCACTTGATCAACTTGGCTAGAGATGCAATTAGTTCTAGGGCACAGGTCATCAACCCGGCAGCCAGGATGTTGTTGGAGCTCATCACCTTTGCTGTATCCAGTGAGCTCAGTTATTTTTTTCATAGCATGTTGAGTGAGTTGAATTGTCTGCAGACCTGCTTCTCTGATGTTGGGACCTCAGGAAGAGACTAAGATGGCTCATCCATCAGCATTCATGGTTGAAGATGTATGTAAACAGTTCAGCTTTGTCTTCTGTACTCACCACATGCTGGGCTCCTCTCCATAATTTCAGATTAGGATATTTGTGGAGCCTCCTCCTTTGGTTAGTTTAAAAAAAAAAAATAATTTTTATTGAAAAATTTTGATTTTATACAACATTGACGCACCTTAGTAAAATACCGAAAATAACAATAATATTAACAATCATATACATTCGCCCCATCCCCATGAACAACCCAGCATTTTAACAACAACGCAAATTAACACACTATAAAGTTACAGAATAAACACTACAATAATGCCCCCCCCCCCCCCCCCCCCCCCGGTTGCTGCTGCTATTGACCAAGTTACCTATCTCTGAGCCAGGAAGTCCAGAAAAGGCTGCCATCGTTTATAGAACCCTTGTATTGATCCTCTCAGGGCAAATTTGACCTTTTCCAATTTTATAAAGCCCGCCATGTCACTGATCCAGGTCTCCACGCTTGGGGGCCTTGCATCCTTCCATTGTAACAGAATCCTTCAACGGGCTACTAGGGACGCAAAGGCCAGGACACCGGCCTCTTTCGCCTCCTGCACTCCCGGCTCTACCGCAACTCTAAAAATCGCAAGTCCCCACCCTGGTTTGACCCTGGATCAAACCACCCTCGACACCGTCCCCGCCACCAACTTCCAGAATTCTTCCAGTGCTGGGCATGCCCAGAACATATGGGCGTGGTTCGCAGGACTCCCCGAACATCTGGTGCACATGTCCTCGCCCCCGAAGAACCTACTCATCCTAGTCCCGGACATGTGGGCCTGGTGCAGCACCTTAAATTGGATGAGACTAAGCCTCGCACATGAGGAGGAAGAGTTGACTCTCTCCAAGGCCTTCGCCCAAGTCCTGTCCTCTATCTGCTCCCCGAGTTCCTCCTCCCATTTAGCCTTCAGCTCCTCCACTGACGACTCCTCCACCTCCTGCATTACCTTATAGATGTCAGACACCTTCCCCTCTCCTACCCACACCCCCGAAAGCACTCTGTCCATCGTCCCCTGCGAGGGCAGCAAAGGGAATCCCTCTACCTGTCGCCTAGCAAACGCCTTTACCTGCAGGTATCTGAACATGTTCCCTTGGGGAAGGCCAAATTTATCTTCCAGTTCCCCAGGCCCGCAAACCTCCCGCCAATAAACAGGTCCCTCAATTTGCTGATGCCCGCCCTTTGCCACCCCCTGAATCCCCCATCCGTGTTCCCCGGGATGAACCGATGGTTGCCACCCAGTGGAGCCTCCATCGAGCCCCCTGTTTCCCCCCGATGCCATCTCCACTGTCCCCAGATTCTTAGGGTCGCCGCCACCACCGGGCTCGTGGTAAACCTATTAGGGGAGAGCGGCAACGGTGCCGTTACCATGGCACCCAGGCTCGTACCTCTACATGACGCCATCTCCATTCTTTTCCACGCCGCCCCTCCCCCCTCCATCACCCATTTACGCACCATTGACTCTGGTTAGTTTTTTAAAATTGTCATCCACCATTCATACAGGATGTGGCAGGACTGCAGAGCGTTGACCAGATCTGTATGTTGGTTGTTTAACTCTGTCTATAGCATGCTGTTTCTGTTGTTGAGCATGCATGTTGTACCTTCGCCAGGTTGGCATCTCATTTTGCAATGTTCCTGATGGTGTTCCTGTCAGGCTCTTCTCTAATCCTCTTTGAACCAAAAGATGGTGAGGCAGGCTTGTGGAGTTGAATGGCCTATTCCTCCTTGGTAGTATGTTTTATATGCAACTAGGTTTAATTCTCTGACTTTGATATCAAGGCATGGTGGCACAGTGGTTAGCACTGTTGCCTCACAGCACCAGGGTCCCAGGTTCAATTCCAATCTCGGGTGACTGTGTGGTTTGAACTTTCTCTCAGTGCCTGCATGGGTTTCCTCCCGGTGCTCCAGTTTCCGCCCACTGTCCAAAGGTGTGCAGGTTAGTTGGATTGGCCATGATAACATTTTCCCCTTTGGGTAGCATTGCAGGAATAGATTTGGGTAGGGTGGTCTTTCTAAGGGGTGGCGCAGACTCGATGGGTCAAATGGCCTCCTGCACTGTTGGGATTCTATGATTCTACAGTGCTGGATATGGCAGGACTTGAAGTTACAGATTGTGGTTAAATACAATTCTGATGATGTTGATGGCCCACAGTGCCTTAAGTATATTGAGTTTTGAGCAGCTCAATCTGTTCTGAATTTTCCCATTTATCTTGGTGGTAGTGACTCAGCACAATGGAGGGTAACTTCAGTGTAAAGAAGGGACTTTGTCTCCATGAGGACTGTACTGTAATCACTCTTACCGATACTGCCATAAACAGGTAAATTGGTGAGGATGGGGTCAAGAAGATATTTCCCCTCATTGGAGTTCTCATCACAGATATGTCAGCTGATTTCTTCACCAACCTTGACCAGCTCAGTTAGTAATGGTGCTAACTGGGCGGTCTTGGTGATGGACATTGAAGTCTTCCATCCAGAATTTATTTACCCTCTAATGTCTAGTTTTTTGATTCCTATGTTTTAGGTGTATAACTTTTAGTTTGATTAAAGGATAAATAAACATTATTGTTTGTGAGGCTGGCATACCAAACAAAAGTAATGTCCTGTGTTTATTTTATAAGGTCAGCGTTGGAAGTGTTTGATGAATGTAGGTATTTCAGATGTATTGTATTTGATGCAGTAAGGGTTAAAGGCCTGGAATAGTATGTGACTGCTGCAGTAGTGTTTTTTAAACTCCTGGTTTGCAAGACAGACAGGCTTTGTGGCTACAAGAGGTGTAATTAAAGTATCATAAAAGTAAACACAAATTGAATTTTGTTGATAGAAAGAAGGTTCCCTGGGGAATAGGTCATCAGGGACCTTGTGTTTAGATTTAGATGATAATCAATGGGACTGAAGCAATCAGGTGAAGTTTTTAAAATTCCGTTTTGATCTGACTGTGAATAGACTCGCAGTTTCTCTCAAAACAGCTAATTAAAAAATGTTTTGCCTGTGGACAGAACAGCAGTTTCTGTAAAGGCTGGTAGGTTAAGCAGTAGTTTGACACGGGCAGTAATCTGTTAGCTGGTTCCCGAGGAGATCTCTTTGTCAAAGTCAAGTAGGGGCTTTTCACAGTAACTTCGTTTAAAGCCTACTTGCGACAATAAGCGATTTTCATTTCATTTCAAGTTGTTTATTCAAGACGTCTCATTACAGGAAGTACCCCTGCTTTGGCTAACTATATTTAAAAGTGGATTTTGACCTGTGGTGGGATTTGCTTGACTGGAGATAAAAGATAGCAGTTCATTGTCATTGTTAAGCATTGTTTAACTGGTAATTGTAAGCTATTTTCTTTGATAAAGTGAGGAATACTGTGTTAGGAATAAAGTCTGCTTTAATATATCATATCCTTATTTTGGCATGGATTCACTCCGGGAGCGCTGCGCAGAGAGAGAGAGGGGGTTGTCTGCTGTCTGTGCCAAGGGGGGGGGGGGGGGCTGTCTGCTGTCTGTGCCGAGAGGGGGGGGTCTGTCTGCTGTCTGTGCCGAGGGGGGCTGTCTGCTGTCTGTGCCGAGAGGTGGGGCTGGCTGCTGTCTGTGCAGAGTGAGAAGGGGGGCTGTGTGCAGAGAGAGAGAGGGGGGCTGTCTGTGCAGGGAGGGAGTTGTCTGTGCAGAGGGAAGGGGGGGGGGGGGCTGTCTGTGCAGAGAGAGAGGGGGGGAGCTGTCTGTGCAGAGGGAGGGAGGATGCCTATGCAGAGGGAGGGGAGGATGCCTATGCAGAGGGAGGGGGGGATGCCTGTGCAGAGGGAGGGGGTGGGGATGCCTGTGCAGAGGGAGGGGGTGGGATGCCTGTGCAGAGGGAGGGGGGGGGGATGCCTGTGCAGAGGGAGGGGGGGGGGATGCCTGTGCAGAGGGAGGGGGGGGGGATGCCTGTGCAGAGGGAGGGGGGGGGGATGCCTGTGCAGAGGGAGGGGGGGGGGGATGCCTGTGCAGAGGGAGGGGGGGGGGGATGCCTGTGCAGAGGGAGGGGAGGGGGGATGCCTGTGCAGAGGGAGGGGGGGGGGGATGCCTGTGCAGAGGGAGGGGGGGGGGATGCCTGTGCAGAGGGAGGGGGGGGGATATCTGTGCAGAGGGAGGGGGGCTGTCTGTGCAGAGGGAGGGGGCGCTGTCTGTGCAGAGGGAGGGGGGGGCTGTCTGTGCAGAGGGAGGGGGGCTGTCTGTGCAGAGGGAGGGGGGGGCTGTCTGTGCAGAGGGGGGGGGCTGTCTGTGCAGTGGGAGGGGGGGACTGTCTGTGCAGAGAGAGGGGGGCTGTCTGTGCAGAGGGAGGGGGGGCTGTCTGTGCAGAGGGAGGGGGGGCTGTCTGTGCAGAGGGAGGGGGGGGGGGGGCTGTCTGTGCAGAGGGAGGGGGGGGGGCTGCCTGTGCAGAGGGATGGGGGATGTCTGTGCAGAGGGAGGGGGGGCTGCCTGTGCAGAGGGAAGGGGGCTGTCTGTGCAGAGGGAGGGGGGATGTCTGTGCAGAGGGAGGGGGGCTGTCTGTGCAGAGGGATGGGGGATGTCTGTGCAGAGGGAGGGGGGGGATGTCTGTGCAGAGGGAGGGGGGGGGATGTCTGTGCAGAGGGAGGGGGGGGATGTCTGTGCAGAGGGAGGGGGGGGGATGTCTGTGCAGAGGGAGGGGGGGGATGTCTGTGCAGAGGGAGGGGGGGGGCTGTCTGTGCAGAGGGAGGGGGGGGCTGTCTGTGCAGAGGGAGGGGGGGCTGTCTGTGCAGAGGGAGGGGGGGGGGTGTCTGTGCAGAGGGGGGGGGGGGGATGTCTGTGCAGAGGGAGGGGGGGGATGTCTGTGCAGAGGTAGGGATTTCTTGTGCGAGGGGGGATTTCTGTGCAGAGGGAGGAGGGGATTTTTGTGCAGAGGGAGGGGGGGCTGTCTGTGCAGAGGGAGGGGGCTGTCTGTGCAGAGGGAGGGGGGCTGTCTGTGCAGAGGGAGGGAGGGGGGCTGTCTGTGCAGAGGGAGGGAGGGGGGCTGTCTGTGCAGAGGGAGGGAGGGGGGCTGTCTGTGCAGAGGGAGGGAGGGGGGCTGTCTGTGCAGAGGGAGGGAGGGGGGCTGTCTGTGCAGAGGGAGGAGGGGGGCTGTCTGTGCGAGGGAGGGAGGGGGGCTGTCTGTGCAGAGGGGAGGGGGAGGGAGGGAGGGGGGGCTGTCTGTGCAGAGGGAGGGAGGGGGGCTGTCTGTGCAGAGGGAGGGAGGGGGGCTGTCTGTGCAGAGGGAGGGAGGGAGGGGGGCTGTCTGTGCAGAGGGAGGGGGGGGGCTGCCTGTGCAGAGGGAGGGGGGGGGCTGTCTGTGCAGAGGGAGGGGGGGGCTGTCTGTGCAGAGGGAGGGGGGGGCTGTCTGTGCAGAGGGAGGGGGGGGGGGCTGTCTGTGCAGAGGGAGGGGGGGCTGTCTGTGCAGAGGGAGGGGGGGCTGTCTGTGCAGAGGGAGGGGGGGGGCTGTCTGTGCAGAGGGAGGGGGGGGGGCTGTCTGTGCAGAGGGAGGGGGGGCTGTCTGTGCAGAGGGAGGGGGGCTGTCTGTGCAGACGCTGTGTGTTCACAATGCTCAGTGTCAAACGCAACAGTTTGGCCGCTGGCCTGACCCAGCTCCCCCCCGCTTTACAATAACACAATCAGCAGATTTGTAGTTTTATGTCTGAATTAATTTACCCGGTGACACGATTTCTTTCTGGATCCCGCATCCGGAGAGCCTGATGCCCCTGGTTACAAACACCACGTATTCCGTGTTCTCCAACACGAAGTGGTCTCAAGGCCGGAGCCAATTCATTGGGCGGGAAGTGAGCAGTAAGTGTTGTTATATTGGGTTCCTCACTCACCCCCTCTTCCCTCAGTAACATTACAGTGATAGGGAGGCACGGAGTGTGTTCCTCACTCACCCTCTCCTCCCCCAGTAACCTCAGCGATAGGGAGGCACGGAGTGTGTTCCTCACTCACCCTCTCCTCACTCAGTAACATCACAGTGATAGGGAGGCACGGAGTGTGTTCCTCACTCACCCTCTCCTCACTCAGTAACATCACAGTGATAGGGAGGCACTGAGTGTGTTCCTCACCCTCTCCTCCCCCAGTAACCTCAGCGATAGGGAGGCACGGAGTGTGTTCCTCACTCACCCTCTCCTCACTCAGTAACATCACAGTGATAGGGAGGCACGGAGTGTGTTCCTCACTCACCCTCTCCTCACTCAGTAACATCACAGTGATAGGGAGGCACTGAGTGTGTTCCTCACTCACCCTCTCCTCCCTCAGTAACATCACAGTGATAGGGAGGCACGGAGTGCGTTCCTCACCCTCTCCTCCCTCAGTAACATCACAGTGATAGGCAGGCACTGAGTGTGTTCCTCACTCACCCTCTCCTCCCTCAGTAACATCACAGTGATAGGGAGGTACGGAGTGTGTTCCTCACTCACCCTCTCCTCCCTCAATAACATCACAGTGATAGGGAGGCACGGAGTGTGTTCCTCACTCACCCTCTCACTCAGTAACAACATCACAGTGATAGGGAGGCACGGAGTGTGTTCCTCACTCACCCTCTCCTCACTCAGTAACAACATCACAGTGATAGGGAGGCACGGAGTGTGTTCCTCACTCACCCTCTCCTCCCTCAATAACATCACAGTGATAGGGAGGCACTGAGTGTGTTCCTCACTCACCCTCTCCTCACCCAATAACATCACAGTGAGAGGGAGGCACGGAGTGTGTTCCTCACTCACCCTCTCCTCCCTCAGTAACATCACAGTGATAGGGAGGCACTGAGTGTGTTCCTCACCCTCTCTTCCCCCAGTAACATCACAGCGATAGGGAGGCACGGAGTGCGTTCTTCACCCCCTCCTCCCTCAGTAACATCACAGTGATAAGGAGGCACGGAGTGTGTTCCTCGCTCACCCTCTCCTCCCTCAGTAACATCACAGTGATAGGGAGGCACTGAGTGCGTAAGAGAATTTAAGGTTGTCACTCACTTTTCTACGAGTTTTAGACTACAAGGCATTTTCCTGGAGCCATGATTTTCCCTGATGTGGAGATGCTGGCGTTGGACTGGGGTGAGCACAGTAAATAGTCTTACAACACCAGGTTAAAGTTCAATAGGTTTGTTTCAGACTAGCTTTCGGAGCACTGCTCCTTCCTCAGGTGAAGTAGTCATCTGAGGAAGGAGCAGTGCTCCAAAAGCTAGTGATTTGAAACAAACCTGTTGGACTTTAACCTGGTGTTGTAAGACTTCTTACTCTGATTTTCCCCACATTGTTGAATAACCTGTCAATATTTCGTGGTTTAATTGTAAAACCCTTTTAAAATTTCTATTTACTTCAAGGTTTCAAAACATGTAGGGGCAACGGAATTATGTCTGCTTTAGATTTGCAAGCCCCTCTGCAACGGGAAGGGTCGGGTAACCGCTCCCAGATTGTTCAGCTGCGAACCAGAACGGATCCAAGGGACCTCATCCCAAGGCTGTCTTCCCAGGAAATTCCAACTTCTACTGCTAATGAAATTTGGAGGTAAGGTAGCTGTACTAATTCATGGAAATGGATAATGCTGCTCAATGAATCATTTGTACATGGGAAATAATTTGGCATAGTTCTGTACTTTCAGTAATGTTTTTGTTTCCTTGACTGGAAAATACTCCAGGAATGAAAATGCCCTTTCAGTCATGATTGTGGTGGTTTTGAATTTAAGTCTTCAGGGCTCAAGAGGTTCAAACAAAGCGCTTTATTAGGAGATGCTAACACTACATCTATAGTGTTACATGAGCGTCCAGGCTTTGAGAAAGAGTCATCCAGACTCGAAACGTTAGCTCCCGACTCTCTCCACAGATGCTGTCAGGTCTGCTGAGGTGGTCCAGTATTTTCTGTTTTTGCCCGTGCAAGTGGTGACATTGTGTGATTGATCTCTTGCAGTGCCCCTGTTCCACTGCAAGGCTGCTAATGAGGAAACACTAGATATACCACAAAGGCACATTTTGGTCCCCCTTAAAAGTAAAGGTCTGTGACACATTAAACAGTATAACATTAACAATCAGCAACAACTGTCAATGCGTCAGATGCTTTGGAGGCCGTCGTTCTGTGTGGTTGTTGCCGAACTTCAGGCATCTGTTAAAGAGCATACTAAAAAGTGCTTGTTGCAACCTCAGGTGCCTGGCTTGCTTTGACGCGTGCCGTCTATGGTCATCTGAACCGGAGCTGACCTTGTCTTCTGAGGTTGACTCGGTGGTTCTCAACTGAGGTACTGCTTTCCCCAACTGGTTTGATTAGTGTCAGGTTCTTGGGCAGGTCAGGACGTCTTGTGGCAGCTAAATTTGGACTCTGCCTCCTCCATATTATGTAGAGATGCCGGCGTTGAACACAGTGAGCACAGTAAGACGTCTTACAACACCAGGTTAAAGTCCAACAGGTTTGTTTCGAATCACTAGCTTTCGGAGCGCAGCTCCTTCATCATCAGGAAGTATTTTCAAATGTCCTAAGGTCATGAAATATGCTATATCAATGTATTAAATAAAAAATCTTTACTTAGATTGCAAAGTACCATTAATCAGCTCCAGAATCAAATGAAACAACTGCAACCAGGTGATGGTGACTGCAGCTTTACAGATCTCAGGTGGAAACTGAATAAATTGGAAAAAGAGAAATTGGAACTAAGCAGCAAATTTAATGAGGAGGTAAGCCTGCAGAATTATTCATCGGCATGCCTAGTTTGCATGAAATTAATGCCTCAATTGCACCATGCCGACGGTGGTGTATTCAGCAAAATTCTAATTTTATGGAATTGTTTTGCTGCATATTTCTCCATGTTGATCTCTCTAGTTATATTGGTATCTGGCTGGGTGTTCTCCTTTCTCATGGTATTGATTAACAATGATGTTTTGTATTTATACAGTATGTTTAACATGAAAAAATAAATTGAGACATTTTGGAAAAGGAAAGACGTGAGTTCTGAATCCTTGTGGGATGAGGTTGTCCCCTTGTGGGATGAGGTTGTCCCCTTGTGGGATGAGGTTGTCCCCTTGTGGGATGTGGTTGTCCCCTTGTGGGATGAGGTTGTCCCCTTGTGGGATGAGGTTGTCCCCTTGTGGGATGAGGTTGTCCCCTTGTGGGATGTGGTTGTCCCCTTGTGGGATGTGGTTGTCCCCTTGTGGGATGTGGTTGTCCCCTTGTGGGATGTGGTTGTCCCCTTGTGGGATGAGGATTAGAGTTAAGGACCAAATACATCTTGCTACAATTGTACAGTACTTTGGTGAGACCACACCTGGAACACCGTGCACAGTTTTGGTCTCCAGAATAAAGGAAGGATATACTTGCATTGGTGGTGGTACAGCGAAGGTTCACTAGATTGGTCCCTGGGATGAGGGGGTCGTTCTATGACTAGAGGTTGAATAAATTGGGCCTATATTCTCTGGAGTTTAGAAGAATGAGAGGTGATTTAATTGATTCTGCTGGGGCTCGATAGGGTGGGCAATGAGGTTGTTTTCCCAGGCTGTGGAACCGAGAACATGGGGGGGGGGGGGGGCAATAAGAGGCTGATCATTTAGGACTGAGATGAGGAGAAATGTCTTCACTCAAAGGGTTGAATCTTTGGCATTCTGTACCCGGAAGATTGTGGATGCTCTGTCATTGAATGTATTTAAGGCTGAGATAAACAGATTTTTGGCCTTTCCGAGAATGAAGGAACATTGTGGGGTGTGTGGGAAAGTGGAATTAATGCTAATGGTCAGTTATAATCGCATTGATTGACAGAGCAGGCTGGAGGAACCATACGGTGTACTCCTATTTCTTAGATGATAAGGTGAAGTTAAAGGTTGGGTTTGGGAAGTATGTTTATTAAGCTTTTACATTTTAAAGACTGCAACAAAATTACAAAATAATACATCGCCACAAACCAGGATCAAGAAACAAATGGTTCAGCATACATAGTACAGAGGGAGACAGGAGAAAAGCATCACAACTGTCGATTCAGGAGAAAAATATCACAACTATCGATTCAGTCATTAGACATAACTCTCTACCGATACAGCCCCACCAGAGACCGAGGGAGAAACCATGAAGCCATGAAAAACGTGGTAAAATGATGCGCATTCTTCCATACCGCATCAGCCCTCAATTACTACAAGAAATCAGGATAGATTTTCCAAGCCATGTCTGGGTGAACAGCAACGTACATCTTCCTCAACTCGAGCAATACCAAAGGCACCAACAACGCACCGCAACCTCTTCTCTTCGGAAACCAGACCCATCAGCACCCATGTAGGAGCCAAGCACTGATTCTTCTAACGCACTGTTACAAAAATAAAATAAATTGTGAAACCCCAGTTTTAAGGGGAGTTACATATATATCAACAACACAACTTAACCACAAACTTAGTGCAGTGCCATCACCATTTTACCACATTCCATGCTGTTATGCAGAGAGGACCAGTAGCAATATGCTCGGATAATGATCAAACCTTGGGGCTTCCCAAGAAAGGAAGATAAAGGAAAATGAAGGGAAAGCCAGACCTCCTGAAGACAACTTGGAGGGCGCCGTTAGATATTTTGAAGATTTCCAGCCAGATGAGCCTAATCTTCTGTAATCCGATTCTTCCCAACAGACTGGCCCTCTGTCCTTAAAGACAACCAAAGGCAGATTGGCCCCCTACCTTCTGTAGGCCACTGGGTATTGGCTGTTCTGGAATCTTCAAAAGTTCCCCAGTGGGGCTGTAGTACTCTTTAATCTTAAAGACTGCATTTCTGCATGAATATACTGGATGGTCTGCTCATCCACTGTAGCCACCGAAGCCCCGGTGTCAACTTCCATTTTAAGGGTTCTACCATTTACACTTAAGATAATTTCAATCCGAGTTGCCTTATTCAGTTGGACTTCTTTCAACCAATATATTGCAATGTGGACAGCAGCTGTTGTTGGTTTTTTTTTTGCATTGGCTCTTGGCCTCGTGGCAATGTCCCGTCTCGCATTCGGGTTGATGGCTCGACTCCTTACCGTTCCTTGGGTCCCAGTCTTTTCCCAACGACCATGACTGGCTCTGCACTATGTCTGTTAATCTCTCCGCAGACCATACTCTGAAGCTCCAAAGTGTCTTTTTCAGCGCACCTCATCACCTTGAGCTTTCTTGATTACTTTTCCCAATGTAACTGTGGTCTCTGCCAGAAGCGGATATTATGGTTATGGATCTCACAAACCAGACGATCACTCAACATGTCACTAAGCGCGGTTCCAAACTCTGTGTTCAGCAAGCTGGCGAAGCTTGACTATAACAGACTCTTCATGCTCCCTCACTGCAAAGTTAAACTTATAACATTGAAGGATAATTAAGGGCCCTGGGTTGAAATGTTCTTTAACTAATTTCACTATCTGGACAAAAGTCTTTGAGTCGCCCCCCCCCCCCCCCCCCCCCCCCAACTCCCTGATTCACGACAATTGTCGGCTGTGATCAAAAACATTTACTTCATTGCCAATGTGGTGGCTTGAGACATGCACTGGAGGATTCCTGTAGTTAACAAAGGGGTTTATTGATGAAATGCAAAGGCAATTAAGTAACGGGCACAGAATGCAATACAACAGGTCTTAACACTTCAGAGAATGGTAGCATGAGGGACAGGCCTTGACTTTACGGATTGTGATTCTGTACAATTCGGCTGCTGATGGCCTACAGTGCCCCATAGATGCCAGTTGTGAGTTGCTAGCTCTGTTGGGATCAATTCCATTTAGCACATTGCTAATGCCACACAACAACAAGATGGCGAATGTCCACAATGTGAAGACGGGACTTCATTTCCACAAGGACCATGCGAGGGTCACTCCTACTAATACTGTCGTGGACAGATGCATCTGTGGCAGGCAGATTGCTGAGGATGAGGTCAAGTATCTTGTCTCTCACTCATTCCTTCATCACCTTCCACGGACCATGTTGAGCAGCTATGGTTAGTGGTGGTGGTACCAAGCATCTGCTGGATCTATCATGGATGTGGGACAGGGTGTACCCAGGGGTGGTGGCGTCTGGGACATTACCTGTAAAGTAGATAATTCCATGAGTCATGACTATATGCGGCTGTTGCCTGACTAGTCTGTGGGACAGCTTTCCCAACTATGTAAAGTATAAAGTAAAGTATGTATTATATATGAAATGTAAGGAGATAGAATAGGAAATGATATCGTTTTTCTTATGCCACAGTAGGAAATGTTTATATTTCACTGATTAGATTATTCCATCTTGCTGTGGAGTTAGTGTCTTTGATACTGTCCATGCTGTGAAATTGCAGTCCAATCGCTTACCTGGACAACACTGAGGTTAAGCATTGTCATAGAAAAAACTGCAGGAGAAATTGCACTTTTTGATTTTTGTAAGTCCATTTAACCTGTTGGTGCCTTTTTATTTTCATAGCGTTCAGCATTTGACAGCCATATTGCTCGGCTGCGGGCACAACTGGAGAAAGGGGAGGCAGTGCGACAGACCCTGGAGTATGAGCTAGCTGTGGCCAAGAAGGAAGCCAGTGTTGTCCGATGCACTTCAGAAGACAGAATAGACTCTGTTCACAAAGTACATGCACAATTAAAAGGTACAAGAAAATCTAATGTTTCCAGAAAGAAATTATAACAGAAACTGACAAATAATCATTTACATAAATTAATCTGTATTGCAAGTAAAACCAATAACTTGGAATTTACAAAAAAACTGTTGGTTGCATTTCAGTTCACATTACAATCTATATCGAATGTTGTCTAAATATGAATGAATTAAAACTAGTGTTTATAATAAAAAAAAGAGAAATTGCTGATCAGAAAAACCGAACAATCAAATCTGTCATTTGTGAATGAGCAAGCATAAAATAATTGACCAGTCAGATAGGTCAATTCCTTCACCAGTTTTTGGCTACCGTTTTTCTCCTCTACTCAGATTGGTGTGGAGTTAAAAAATAACATAACATGCATATATTTAAAATATTTAGTGCACATTTCCTGTTCACCTCATCACACTCCAAGGGTTCATAGTGTTACAACAAGGCAGCCAGCGCTATGATTCAAATAATTAGATTTTCAGATGTTCACAAGATCATCAGAAATGGGAGCAGGAATAGGCCATTCAGCCCCTCAAGCCTGCTTTGCCAATCCATAAGATCATGGCTGATCAAATTGAGGCCTTGATTTCTCCTTTCCTGCCTGTTCCTGCCTGTTCCTATGTCAATCAAAAATCTGGCAAACACCTCCTTGAATATATTCACGGCTCGCAGGGGGAGAGAATTCCAAAAACTAACAACCCTTTCCTCCTCATATCCGTCTTAATTCAAAGACTCCTTGTGATTTAAAGCGATAGTTTCACATGAGCAAAAAAATATATTCTATTGGGTATAGAGCCTGCCCTCCGACAGCATACCAGCTGTAATGTTGTGGGTGACCTGTTGCCAGACAACTGCGATCATTCTAGTGCATGAATTGTTTGTTGCATGTGAGATGGCATATATTGTTTTAACACTAAAGGAAAGCTCTTTATCTAATGCACAGGTAATAAAATGCTATTCTTGTCAGTAATGCCCACTTTCTGTCAATGAATTCTAAAAACATA